>NC_034597.1:15528791-15567505 GCF_900095145.1 Mus pahari | reverse complement strand
AAGAAGAAGAAGAAGAAGAAGAAGAAGAAGAAGAAGAAGAAGAAGAAGAAGAAGAAGAAGAAGAAGAAGAAGAAGAAGAGAAAAGAAGAAGAAGAGGGCCCCCTAGCAAGTCTAGCTTTGCAGAAGCTCCTGAGAACTCTACCATTGCAAATACTATTACTTGTTGCTTTATTTTTAGCAATGTGAGGGGCCCGGAGGGCAACAGGGGATGTGGGAATTCTGTGTTTTTCTCCGCCTTGCTAATGGAACCTCTAGCAGTTTTTATGCTTGATTTACTTTTCTCTGTAGCTGGCCACGCCTGCAGCCCTGAACCAACTGTGCTTTCCCTTCCTCAAGGAGGAGCAGAGTGGATGATGTCGAGCACTGGCCTTGCAGTCTCTCTCTCTCTCTCCTGGCTCGAGTTTCTCTGAGAAGGCAGACAGATGGCATCATTCCTGGTTTTCTCCCCTTAGATCTGGTAAATTCTGGTTGCCCAAAGCATAGTTGGCTCCCCGCTAGGATGAGTGACCATTCTTTGGGGGATATTCTGGTCAAAGGCAGGTTGATGGTGGCGGTGGGAGGTGGGGGGGTGGGGAGGGATTGCTGGCCCCACAGTAGAGGAAATGGGATCCAGTGCAGGGATGGCAGTGAGAAAATGTGGAGCAGGAAAGTATCTTCTGATTGTCTATCCCCACATCTTGCCAGTTATAAAAAGCAGTCACTCTGTGGAGACGTTAACCATATGCTATAAAGCTTATGCAAACTGTGTAGCCACCATTATCCAATTGTGGACCTTGTTAACCGTCCCCTTCCCCAACAACAACCACTTCACATTCCCTCTTACCTCCAAGTACAGTTGCCAATATGCTCTAGTCTACCGTTTGCTTTGTGGGAATCTCATATGAATAGTGTCACATGTTGTGTGGCCTCCTTGGTGCTCCAACTCATGCTACAATAGTGAGCCCTGTCACGGAACATAGGTGTCAGTAGCAGACAATAGAGCTACTAGGACCTGAAAAGCTGGTGACTTCCTCAACCTGGCTGTTGAACCAGGGAGGGAGGAGCAGATATGATGCTAGGCATTGGTGGTTACATGTGTCTCACAAGTTGGAGTAAAGTTAGAAAATCCTTCCCGCCCCTCAAGAGGGTAGGAAATGTATGAAGGGTACAGTGTTCTCAGAACACTGTGGTGTGGGGTCATTTCGATGCCAAGCCTGGTTAGTATTTGAGGTGGCCTGGATCTTGCAGACAAAGGGACAGAGGCTGCATTCTTATTGCCTGTGTTGCTCAGCCCTCAGTATTGCTTGGATCTAATCATTAGCATCGTCTGTGGCACCTGCTTTGGTGCTGGGTCCAAGTAATTTGCTACCTCTCTGGTCTAGTCCATATCCTTGAAGACCATGGCTTTGAAGTCCACGTGGTTTCTGGTTGAGTCACAGACAAATAAACTTCGTGGGGAGAGAAGGCACCATGGCGATGACCTCCAACAATAAACAGACCATTGACATTAGGCTGTGGCCTCTCAAGTCCCCATGACTCCTCTTTTGGAACCAAAGAAGAAGCCACTTTATCCTGGGACTGATGGGAATAAGTAGTGCATAGATACTTTGGTGCCCATATTTTTAAAGGAGGGAAAAAAAGAGTCCATTCCAGGTGTCCCCACCTAAGGTGATGTAACAGAGTGTGTATCGGAAGTCAGAGGACAGCGTGCAGAGAATTGGTTCTCTCCTTACACCGTTAGGATCTCAGAAACCAAGCTCAGGTCTTCAGGCTTGGTGGCAAGTGCCTTTTCACTAGCTGTGCCATCTTGTCAGTGTTCTTCCCTTTTACCCAGTATTTGATGGCATTGAGATGGTATTTGGAGGCTGCTGTTGCTGGATGTGAGTTACTGGTCCAGTAATAATGATCTTCCGAGCCATCTTAAAGGTGCACTGGGCTCCTGGGCTCCCATGGCTAATGGTGTTTTGGGAGGTGGAGAGGGCTGGCTGTGAAAGCCTTCCCTGTCAAGCTGCACCGTGTGTGAGGGCCGGCATGAAGTCCGGGCTTTGCTTGGCAGATGAGAAAATTGCCTTTGCTCAGTGGGAGGCACCTTTGACCACATCAATCTGGGGAGAGCCATTAAGCCCCCATTATGTAGCTGTTGCTGTATAAAGCAGACTGACAAACAGTTTGATGTCCTGTAGCCTGGGAGGCCAAGAGCTAGAGTGGAGTAGGTGTAATGATTGGGGTCTGGGATCCTTGATATCACCTGGGTTCTGTCACCTACTGACTCCAGGACCTTGAACAAGGCTGTTTAACTCTGTGTTTTGTAAGAAGCTAGTGTATCCTAATGTCTACAAGGGTAGTTTTGAGGATTGAAGGAATGTCAGGTTCTTAGGATGCTAAATCAGTCCTGCCTGCCTTCTTCTCTTCCCCCTCCCCTTCCTCTTCCTCCACTCCCCTCTCTTTCCCTCTTCCTCTTCTTCTCCCTCCTATTCTTTTTGTTTGGCTCCACTGCCACCATTAACAGCCGAGTAGAGTCTAGGTCATCTTTGTCAACTGTAAAGATCTCTTTGTGGCAGCATCCAGGAGGCAACGTCCACCCCTCTAGGAGTAACCAGGGGTCAGAGTGACCCCCTCTGCTCCTGAGAAAATGATGTCATCAGTTGCTTTCCATAGTACAAGTTCAGGCTATGAGGATGGGTTGACAGCGACCTACATCTAGACTTGGTGTCCCAACCACATGCTGGGTGGCCTATGGAGGTTTAGGGGCGGATGAGAGTTTAGGATGGAAAGAAACAAGGCAAAACAGAGAGCTGTCTAGTGGGAGAGGAAGGGCACATGTGCATGTGGAGGTGGGGTGATGTTGGTGGCCTCTGGTGACTAAGGGAGGGGTGGCAGTTTGCTCTGGGTTACAGGGTGCTCAGCAGGGCACTGAAAGCCAACATTTGGCTCATGGCATCCCATCACATTCTAGGGCTCTGCCAAGCCAGATGAAGGGAGTTTACCCATGTGCTGATCTCCCTAACTGCTGAAAACATGAGGAATGGTATTAAAGGCTTGCAGCATCAAGAAGGTTGAGAACCGCTGTCATAGAGGAAGAGAGTACCTCCTTAAGGACACGCCCTCTTCCCCCAGTGGTCCACCTTCCTTCTGCTCACCACCCAATATCACACAAGCTGGGAACTGAGCCTTTAATCCAAGGGCTTTCAGGGGACACCGGGATCCAAACTGTAGCACATTCCACTCTAATTAAGAATAAAACAGTGCCCAGTATCACCTCTCTTTAAACTGTGGGCCTGAACCAGCGCAATAAGATAAGAGTTGAGCCGGAGAGGCATACACATTGGAAAGGAAGAGATAAGGGTGTCTTCACTGGCTGCTGAGCTGGTCACGTGGCTGGAGGAAAGCCTAGACTCCAAATCTATAAATTATTAGAAGCAAATGGAGTTCAGCCAGGTAGCCAAAGGTCGAATGCCAGATGCATGGCTTCCTAAGAGACTGAGGCTTTGTGTAGCGTAGGATCTGACCATTACCTAATTGGGTATTATCCAGGCTGTGCTTCGTGACTTGGTACGGTGGGACAAAGTGCTGTCTCACACGTATCCACCCACCTGGCAAGGCAGATCATGTAGTGTGTGTGTGTGTGTGTGTGTGTGTGTGTGTGTGTGTGTGAGAGAGAGAGAGAGAGAGAGAGAGAGAGAGAGAGAGAGAGAGAGCCTGCACTTGCTCACACATGCACTGTGGAGATCACAGGTTGATGTTAGATGTGTTCATCAGTGGCTTTCCACCTTATTTTTGTGATGGGGTCTCTTAGTAAAACTGGAATTATAGCTAGCCCAGGTGGTCAATGGGTCCCAGGAGCTGCCTGTTCCCCCTTTACCCCACAGCTGAAGATACAGTTATGGGCTAATGCGTTTTGTTTTTTCCTGAGCTGGGGAACATCAGGGCCTCACACTTGAGTAGGCAAGCATTTTACCTACTAAGCCATCTCCAGAGTCTGTTTAATTCACTTAATTGTGTGTCTAGCTTTTGAGATAGTCTCTCACTATATAGCCTTGCCTGGCCTGGAACTTCCCAGGTAGCTGACCAGGCCAGCGTTGATTGTGTTGGTTTGTCTGTCTCCAACCCCTGGATCCTGGAATCAGAGGTGCACGGCGCGAGGCCTAGGAGAGACAGTTTGAGTTTTACAGAGGAACGACCTGTGTTCTAGAGTGGTTGCGGGGACCTTGCCCAAGGACAGTTGGTAAGGAGGCACAGCTGTGGCCCTTCTGTCTGCGTCCTCTCCCAGCCATTTTCAGACCTGACAGGTTCGAGCAGGGTCTTGTCTCACCTGTTCTTTGGGCTTCATTTCCAGGACTAATCTAGATGGTAGGAGGATAGTCTAGGTGTATTTCTTTTAGGACTGGCATGTGCTCTGTGATTTCTTTTGTGAACGCAGCAGCCAGACTCGCCTGTTAAAGTGGGCTGCGTCTGATGCTGAGAGGGTAGGCCTACTCTTCTCTGAAAATGCTGGCCTGAGGTACTTGAGGGAAGAGGGCTGCGTTCCTCATTCGTCAGCCCGTGTTCCTCCTCTGCCTCTTCTTACTCCTATTGATGCTTTGCCTTTTCATGCCTCTTGTATAGTCAGGGAAGTTGGTAAGCCATAATATTAATAAGTTGAAGCCTTACTTCATCTTTGGTGGCTCCTGGCTGCCATATTCCTCCTTCCCTAAGGGGACCCTCTGTTAGAGTACTGTAGTCTCAAGCCTGGGGAAATGAATGGAAGGCAGGATGATATCTGGCCAAGACTGGTCCCCTGGAGCAGAATCAAGAAGGCAGAGACAAGGATGGATGAGAAAAAAGCAGTAGGAATGGAGTCTTAGAGGAGGAGGAATTGGAGGCAGGCAGAGAGGAGAGAGCCGTGTGGGAAACGGTCTGGCAAACTTCTTTTGGCAACTCCTGTTTCTTATTTAATCGTCCTGGGCTCTCTATTCCTCCCAATAACCACAGAGTCTTCTCAGGGCAAGTGTACCAGCATGCTTTCACCCTCCCCCATTCCTCTTTCAGTGGACTCCCAGTGGTTGTTTATAGGGTGACCTCCATTTCCCACAAAGGCAATGATGGGACCTGAACAGCCTGCTGGTACGTGCCTTCCCACCTGGTACCTGCTTCTGGGTGGGAGAGGCGCTTCTAAGTTGAAAGGTGGGTGTTTCTACTTAATTCTAACAGATACTGCAAAATTTCTCCCCTGAAAGGTTGTTGCTGAATTGGGGGATCAACTTCTGTTTGTGAGTTCAGCTGCCTGCCTCTGCTTCCAGATTGCTAACTAGCCAGTCTGTGCTGAGGGATGTTCTGAGGGACGGCTCAGAATCCTACATCTGGGGGAAGGTGTGTGTGTGTGGCCTTTTGAAGCACGCTGCTGGGGATGACATGGTTTGTTCATTTTTGGAGCTTGTATTTACTGGCTGTGACGTCAGAACAGTGAGGAAGAGGGAAACACAGCTGTTGCCGTGTCGTCTGCATTACGGCTAATGTTCCATGGGCTTAAAATAAGCACAGCAGCAGCGAGGAAGTGCATGGAGACACATTCGCACCTTGTCAGATACTGAATCATGTTCCTGGAGTGTCTTCAGGGTAAGGCTGCCTTGCAGCATCCTGATGGGAGGGCACCATGAATGCTGAGTGCCTGCTGACTCCTTTCCCCACCCCTGGGTGTTGCAGAACCAGCTATTGTAGACTTTTCATCTGTTTGATGTCCTCCTGTGGCCATTTTCCATCTGTTGCAGTTCAAACAATGATTAATCTTGCACATGCGTCCTTTTGCACATGCACCAGGTTACATGTTGGGTCAATTTCTAGGAGAGGAGTAGGTTAAACTGAAAGTGATTTTCTGGTTATATGCTGATAGACACACACTAAACTGACCTTCAGAGAGGTGTCCCTATTGGCAGCTGGCACAAATGAGTATCACCTCCCTACACTACATACAACTTGGGAGGCCGTCCATTATTTTAACGTTTGTGAATCTGATAAGTGAGATGCCTGCTGTGTGTCATTTCGCTTTGCATTGGTTCTGTATGACCAAGAACAATCACCTTTTCCAATGTCCCAAGCAATATAGGGGCTGAGAGCATACCTCAGTGGTTGAATGCTTGTTGAACATGCATGAAGCCTTGGGTTCCACCCTTAATATTCCCCAAACAACAACAACAAAACATTTTAAAACCTGTTTTTGTTTTCTAGTGTGAGCTGCCAAGTCTTTGTACCTCCCCCCCACACCCCCCAATTAATGTTCTCTTTCTGACTCTTTGCAGAATGGCTTGCCAGTGTTAGAGGGGTATTCGACAGTGTGAGCAGAAATGCTGGCTTGTCTGACAAGAAGTCAGTAGCTAGGAGTGAACGTCTGGGTGTTTGAGAAAATGAGACCTGGTAAACTGTAGGTCTGAATTCTGCTTCTGTACAGTGTAGATTAATCATCAGAGAGGCTCAAAGCAGACATAGTAGAGAACTGTTGACCTCTGGAGTCCAGGTACCTGAGTTTGTCTTTCACAGAGTCTCTCTCTCTCTTTTTTTTTTTAATCCCTTTACCGGCTTGAGAAAGTGTGAGGAAGCTTGACTGTTTTCTAAGAAAACCCTTTTCTTGTTTGATTGGATTCATAATCACACTATGTTTTCTGGCAACCACTCCTGTTGAGTTAATGGGCTAGGCCAGGTGACACAACGGCTTTAGTGAATGATCCTTAACTTCAGGAACAAAACATGATAAGAGAGTGTATGCCACCTTCCTAACACCAGTTATTCTCACTAGAGTAGATGCTCCTGGTGGGACATTCTTCAAGCATCTAGTGGAGGATGCAGGCTCCTGCTGTCCGGGGATCTGCCCTGTCTAGGTCTCTAGTACACTTAGGGTCCTTGTCTGTAGGAAGGACAAGAGAGAGGTGGTGTGTGTGTGTGTGTATGTGTGTGTGTGTGTGTGTGTGTGTGTGTGTGTGTGTGTGTATACAGTCATAGCTCCATAGCCCCCAGGCCAGGACCATGATCCACCTGCCAGAGGAGTGGAGTTCATGGTTGGGTCTGGTTATCAGTGTTGACCCCAGGCACACAGTCTGCCCTGGTGTTTTAGTGTCTATGTGGCACTTAGAAATTTTTTTAGTGTCTCTTCCAGTATGGTCGCACTATGCCCCCACAGTTCTGCACAGAGGTAACATCAGTGCTTTCAACTCCATTTGGAACCCTGGAGACTGATGTCTGGGAGACACTTATCCTATGGGAAGCTCAGTGCTTAACTGCCCTCACCAGCTTAGCAGCAAGTGTTCATACTGACTGGCCTTTTCTGGTATGGCAGTCAGTGGTCATCCACTTCAGGTCTACCTAGCCAGACAGGCTCTGTTGATGGTGAGGGAGGGAGAACTGGGCTGCCTACGGATGGGAAACTGTAGGCTGGCTGGAACATATCTCCTATCCTTGTGGGAGACAAGAGTGGAAGTAGTCTCGTGTCCTTTACAAAGAGCAGCCAAATGGTGAAAGGTGACAGAGTTACTACTGGTGGAAAGGCTTGGCCAACTTGTCCTATCACGGTGGTACAGAACAGCTTGAAACCTGGCATCTCTGTGGGGAGCTGGTCCCCTCATCCATACTTGGTCATCCTTCTTTTCTTGTCATTTGTGTGTGGTACTAGCATTGAAATCAGGGCTTTTCCTTCACACTCTTGTTTCTCTTATTTTGTTATTTTTGAGACATCTCGTGCTGCAAGAGCTCAGCTGTGGTGTCTCGTCGGTTCTATTTTGAGCCACAGGGAAGCGAATGTAGGGTGTTTTCATCTCTTCTCTGAGGGGACTGTGCTCCCAGGGGTGCATTGGATGGACAGTGTGAGACAGCTTAGGCACCCTTTGGATGCCTACCTTTCAGATGAAGGAGCACATTTCTTGGTTTCCCTGTGTGAATTAGCCTGGCCAGCTCCTGTCAAGACAGAGCAATGGATGGCATCATGAGTATTATGGGCTATTATGATAGCAAGATGGCATCAGGCATCTCATGACCCATGTTCTGGGGCTAAATAGTGGCACTGGTAATCAAATGTCTGTCCAACTTAGCTTTCTTTTCTGTACAAGAGAAATGACATAGTTCCTGCTGCTCTCACAGGATGCTTATGAGGATTACATGAGATAATGTGTATAAAAGTGCAGTATAAATGGAAATTCAATTCAAGGTATTATTATATTAATAGTAATGATTGTCATCTGTGATCCCAATGACTCACTTGGGGTGGGAGTCCTTGGAGCTTGTCATGGCCACTGTTACCTTTCAGCTTCAATTACCATGCGCAATTTCATTTGGCATTCTCCTCATCATATGATGCCAGAATGGGAATGGGTCTTGGGGTGAACTAATTGTAGCCTGTTGCTTCATAGATGGGTAGCTACTACCCAGCGAAAGGGAGATTGGTTAAGGCCTTTAGACAAATTTTGGGGCTATCATCTCTTGGTAGTGGGCTGTTTTGTTTTCAGATTACATTGTCCTATCTTTTCTAAAGGTCTAGAAATTGGAAACTTTGGGTAGAATGTTTATCCTTTGTCATTTGATGGAGTTGCAGCCTGACTCATGAGGTTCTGGGGAAGGGTGTGGACTGTGACCAGGAGAGAAGCTCAGATGCTGAGAACACTGGGCCATAGGATCTAAAAGAGATGAAAGAAGGAACGTATGGGATTTCTGGAAAGAAGAGACCTAGGTTGGTTCCAAACAAAGAAGGAGGAAATGCTTTGCTCCTGACCTTGCTAGACTCCTGTCTTCTTTATATATTATCTATGTCTTTTCTAGAGGCTCCATATACCTCTGTAGAGAGAACATCTTGCATATTCTATCAATGTGCCCATGACCTATGACTTAGGAAGAAAATAGAAGGTGGAATATCCAGGAGCAGAAAGAATTCTGGGATAGAGCCAGGTACAGGAAGACTTGCCTGGAAAGATGTGAGAAGACATCCGCCTGGTACCTGAGCACAGGTAACCAGCCACGTGGCAGAATGTAGATCAAAATAAATAGGTTATCTTAAGTTATGATTCTAGTCAGAGAAGAGCCTAGCTATATGATCTAGGTATTTGTAAATATATTTTGAGTCTGAGTCTTATTTCTGGGAGCATGGGGCTGGGTGGATGAACCAGATTTAACTTCTACACACCTCTCCTGGCTCAGGGTCTTGTTCATACTCTAGATGAGGCATCCCCCCTGCTTAAAGACACAGTTTATAACAGCTCTTTCTCCTTGGTTACTGCTTTCTTCAGTGGATTCATCATCTAGAATTTTATCCCCCAAAGTTACCAATTTTAGTAGAGACATCTGGTATACCCTTTGGCCAGCTTTCCTTAAAGTTCATATCTTATGCAACTGTGGAGCCTGACAGTGCTGGAACCAAGGATTTCACATTGGTGTTAAAATGGTTCACCGAAGCCAGAGTTCTGTTGTCTGCAGCTTCCTCACAAATACCTTCCCCAGGATCCATCCCAGGACCCCATGCAACATCTACCTGCCATGTCTCCCGAGCCCCCTCCCACCCATCTTTTTTTTTTTTTCTTCTTTCATGACTTTGACATTTCCCAAGAATATTGCTTAGCTTGTTTCATAAAATGTCCCTGGGTGTGTCGCTTACCTTTTATTCAGTTGGTGTAATTTAATTGGTATTAATCGGTATAATTTAATTTTATTTTCAGTTGGTATACAAAATAATGGATTTCACCATCACATTTTTATACATGTATGGCATTGTGTTTTTTGATGCATCCAGTTACTTCTTATAGTTCATATTGTGGCTTGTCAAGAGTATTGGTTAGTTTTTTGATAGAATGTCCTTCAGTATGTGTTTGTTTTATATCTCTACAAAAGTTTTTCCTAGTGTCCAAAACCGAGATCCATAAAACCTTTTCATACATGTCTTTCTGTGACTTACTCCTGCCTTGTATCTTTGCACAGTTGATGCATATGAATTTAATCATGCCTATTGGGTCTTTTGTTCATGGGAATGTCAGCACCTTCAGAGCAAGGATCTCGTCTTTCTGGTTTGCTCGTGTTCATGAACATCTGTGCGCCTGGCACCCATGTCAGTCAATATTTGCTGAGTGACTGTGGAGGCAGTGAACTCCTGATGCTGGTGGACTGTCTGCTCAAGGAAGAAGAAACACTGGCAAAAGCCATATGAACAACGAGACCTCTGGGATCTATTCCTTCTACCCTTACTGTGTGGGGGCCCAAGTATTGCATTTCACTACATCCTATGTGTTGGTGGAGTATGAGCTCACGGTGACCACTCACCCCAAACAAGCTGAGGTATGGATATGTACCTGAGAGCCAGGCTAGGCTATGAACTTATTTCCTGGGGGCTGGCAACATGGAGATGTGCTGAGAAGCACCTGTATCCAGTTGCTAATTCAGATCTGGGACCTCATTTAGCCTCCCTGAAAGCTCCCAGCTTGCTTTTGAATGGCAATAGAATATTGTTAAAACATAAATTTCTGGGAGCCAATGTTTGAATGCATACTTTGTGTGTACTGGGGGCTGAGAAATTGCATTTCCAGTGACTTCCCAGTGATGCTAATGCTGTTGGCCCAGTGGCCCTGCCTAAGTACGGATACATACTCTAACTGTTCAGAGGAAAAAAATAGGTTACCACCAATAAGCAGGATCCATGAAGTCTTCCTAGAGGAAGAGGTTAAGCTTGAGTTGTGTCTTAGGATTTCATTGCTGTGAAGATACATCATGACCAAAGCAACTCTTATAAAGGACAACATTTAATTGGGGCTGGCATACAGTTTAAGAGGTTCAGTCCATTACCATCATTGCAGAAAGCACCCAGGCAGACATGGTACTTCAGAAGGAACTGTGAGTTCAATATCTTGCTCTGAGGGCAGCCAGAAGGAGACTGTCTTCCCAGGTAGCCACTCCGAATCCCAAAAGGAGATCTAGTACTCAAAGTTCTGCTCCCACAGTGACACACTTCCTCCAACAAGGCACGCCTACTCCATCAAGGTCACACCTCCTAATAGTGCCCCTTCACATGGGTCAAGCCTTCAAACACATGAGTCTATGGGGCCATTCCTATTCAAACCACCACAAGTAGGGGGGGAAATGGACTGTAGACCTGTGTGCAGTGGCTTGCTGCTGCTGTATGACCTCTGTGGTGTCTTTTGACTTCTCTTTCCCTGATAGCATCTGCCCTCACTTGAGACCTTATCCAGCCCTCTCATACGATGAGCCACCCGAGCTAGGAGACTATGAGCCCCCTCTCCCCCCTGAAAAGAAGGCTGACTAAAGCTCTGATTAAAATTGACCTTGGCTGGGGTCATTGAAGTCACTCTGAGTCCTGGATGTATCCCTTATTTTTCACGGCTTGCCTTAATGTGTTTATTTGTCCATGCCTGCTCCCTGCCCATTGGCTCTGATAGAGGTGGTGCTGTTGGGCTCTCTGACTAGTTCTGTTTCCATGTCTGGCACCAGCACCATGGGGCAGACGAGGCGTGTGGCCGGCCATGCTTGCTTCTCTAAAGGCGAACATTTGAGTTTCACTAGTGCCTTGTATGGAGACAGATGGGTCCATTCAAGATACAGAAGCTCCATGAAGGGCAGAGAAAATGTTTACAAGGATAAATCCTTAAGTTCTGTCTGGCCGAGCCCATGGTGGTGATGGCGATGCTTATATGTGAGGGTGTTTAACTTCGAGATCAGACAGGAAGTTTTAATTCCTCTAAGAGATTGTCATAATTACTGCTAGAGGAAAACAGCATTTGGAAACTCTAGAGCCACATTGTTCTACTGGAAGATTCTGGTCAGGAAGATGTTCTATCATCCAAATCCTAGGATGACTGGTCCCCTACTGAGACTTTCTTCTCCACTGTTTTCTATATTCTATTAACCCCTATAGATCCTACTTATGATTTGCCTTGATGGAATCGATATGAATGCCTGTTTTACCTTAAGTTAATAACACTTAACAGCTACTCGTAAGGACTCAAATACTGTAGTATTTTAGGTTAATTTCAAATCCTCCTGACTCCTTCCTTATTAAAAATTTAGGGGTCCAGACTCCAGACTTGGGGAATTACAGTCTCCAAGGGTGGTGAGACTTCTCTTTATTTTAAAAAAAATTTTTAAAGCATGTTCCTAAGATGCAATTCTGATCAAAGTTTGATGAGTACTGACTTAAGAGTGCTCACAGCATTATTTTTCTTTCCAATCGGACTATTTCTTGTGTCTCCAGATAAACTCTAAACATTTTGCACAGGTAGATCTTCCTTCTTTATAAAATAGTGCATCTGTATGCACGTAAGGGCAATGGGGTGATTAATATTGTATGTGGTGGGCACCTAGAAAGTGCTTGTTGAAGGACACATGTTAGGAAGTCTCTGGGAAGTCTTTGTAAAACCAGGACTCATTAGGGAGGCTAGTCTGACGATGCCTTCCCTCAATTGTACTAAACAGGTACTCACTGCTGAACGCCCAGGAGCCCAGAGCCCCGGCACAGAGTCCACTTGCTGAGATTCCCAAACCAGCAGACTCTGGCATGCTGGCTCTGTTCTCACTACTTTGATCTGTAAACTTATGAGACAAACTTCTCCCTCTCTCCGCCCCAGGTTCTAAGCACACAAAGCCATAGAAGTGCATGCTGCAGAACAGAATGTGTTTGGACCATTCAGACATAGTAGCGTGGTTAGCTGGTGTAATGACTTTGGTTTCCTCGCTTGAAATTTGCAGTGAAGAGTACACATGTTTCGTGTCTACCTAAGAGTCACACCTCCTGTTTACACAAGCCTGTTCTGGGAGACCTCAGAGGCCTCTCGCGCCGCTGCGGAGTGTTATGGCGCAACCTTGGCATTGAGTCTCTAAGCAAAAGAGGCTGCTTGGACCTCACGTGGCAGAGGGCAGCAGTCCAGAAAACACAAGCTCAGATGGCACTTTGTTTGGAAACATCATGCAAGGTTGTTTAGAACGCGCCATGTCGTCATTTTATTAAGCAGGGGGAAGACAGAATAATAAAAACAGATGGAATAAAAACAGAGTTAGGAGTCAACAGTGTAGGCTAATTTAAGGAATCCCGTCTCCTTTCTTCGACATTCCAGCCATCCAAGGAGAGGTGCGTGCTAGCACTTTGGCTAGTTAAATTCCTGTGGCAGGTACATTGAAGTTTTAATCTGCTGGTTCATGCGCATTACTGTGTATGGGGAGAACACTGCAGATACTGGAGCTCACTTTCCTCCACCCTTGTGATTCCACTCCATTAATTTTACGTTTAATTAATCTAATTTATTATATTGATTTTTTTTTGCTTAACTTAAAAAATGAGATGGATTATTAGCTTCTTAATAAACAATAACAGTCAACAGCTACTAGTAAGGACTCAAATCATTTAATTCATCATCATATCTCTATTTTGTTCATGAGATGGGACAGAAATGGTTACTTATCAGAAGTTGGACTTCTTAACCCTTTTGTGAATGGGATGGCAGAGTGTGGTCCATGCTGGATCCAGGATATATTTCAAGTAGAGCATCAGAGGAGGCTGTCCAGCATGCCACAATAACCTGCAGCGGTGCTGTGTCTAGTCTGTGATTCCCCAGATCCATGAGTGTGCTGAGAAGAGCTCAGTAGAGTGACCATGTGAACCTGCGTGGGGATCGAAGGCCACAGAGCCCCACTGTGCTAACTGTGGAGTGTAACGACTTTCCGTTAGATCCAGATGGAGAGCACTGTGTGCCGACTTCAGCTGGGTGAGCGCCGGGCCCCTGTTTAAATGAGAAGCTAGAAAATGTGTGTCGAGAGGCACCCTGCTTGGCTTTCACATTGCCCCACTCCATGTGCACCTTCAGACTGACTCCTGACCTTGAAAACCTTGAGGTTCCTGAAGGCCATTCTGACATATGTGCTATGAGAAGTGAGTTTTTTTTTTTTGGGGGGGGGAGGGGTGCTTTTGGAGTATGTCTTTGCAGGAACATCATTGCCAGGTATTAATCATTCTCTCACTTGGCCCAGAGGAAGGCAAGCAGCCACGAGACCTGGCCACTGACTTGCAGTGCGGTGGGGCATGTAACATACCTGCACAGAAGGCTGCAGAAAGAGGAGTATAGGCCCAGGTTCCTGAATGCCAAAACCACCCACCCAACCTACCTATCCTCAAACACTACAGGAAAGCAGTCCTGGGTGAGTCGAATCCTGGAGACTGTAACTCTCCTTAGAGGATAGATAGCTGTGCTCAGCCTGGAAATGTGTGTGGACATAGTTTTACAAACAGTGATGGACGAGGGGATGGAAAACAGAACATGCTGGGTACCGTGAAGAACACAGGCAAGTCAGGTTAATGCACATCTTAAGAAGCTAAATAATTGTATCATCCATTCCACGACAATTCTATCCAATGAGTTATGATTATATTCACACCTCCCCAACTCCCACCCCCAATTCCTCCTCCGCCTCCCATCCAATGTCATGTCTTCCCACCTTGAAAAGACAATGAAAACAGAAATAAAAACAAACAAACCAATCAGTTGAGTTTTCTTTGTCTTGGCTGACTACTCTGGGGTGTGGGGCCTGCCTGGAGTGTGACTGAAATTCCAGGTCTCACTCCAGTGGAGAAAGCTAAGATTCCCTGTCCCAGCAGCAATCAGATGACAATGTCTCCTCTGCAAGGCACCGTGTCACTCCCACCTGTCCTCTTCCATGCTGGGACTTTTGTCTGGCTTGAGTTTGTGCAGGTTTTGTGGTGAGAGAGAATCATCAGGGCTCACAGACGCAAGCTCTTATTCGCAGGTTCGACTGCTGGCACAGGTCTCTGGGGTTAGAGAGGTGGCTGGTGAGACCCAACCTGCCTTAGATCCAGCAGCCGACACACACTGTGAGTTGCTCCAGACTGACATCATTTTTCTTACCCTTAGTTGTTTGCTTCCAGGGTTACACACAAGTCCTACTCCTTGTGTTTTTGTAAGTGAGCTAAGCAATTGAAGAAACCAACAGATATTTATGAAATGAGGTTCTTGGTGAAGCATGATAAAGCATGACATTGAACCAGAACATGGAGACTGTTCCGCCTACTCCATAGATCCAGCCTCCAGCATTAAAACCTATGTGTTAGAAAAGAAACTCCTATTTGATCTACATAGGGTCACATTCCTATCAGGAAATCATGTCTCCCTGGGTGGAGACCATCGTCTTTCTGTTGAGCCAACCCAGAGGCTGGAGTTAGAAGGAGAGTAACAGGCAAGGATGGTTGCCCATGGAGTAGCTCCATAGCCATGAACAATTAACCATAAATGTATTTCCATATGCTGTGCCACAGTCCAAGGACATTATGCCAAGGGAACCTGGGATCTTTGCTTTGCTTGTCTTCTCAGGTCAAGAAGTTCACAAACCAATTTCCCGCTTCTGGGCTCTGGAGCTGGTCACCACTGTACTTATATTAGAGATCCTAGAAGAGGACAGCAGCCTAGGATCTCAAGGCCAAAATACTATTATAATGTTTAAAAATTATCTTTTTATGGGACAAAACATTCCTGGGTTACAACCCGGACTCAGCTACTATCTGCCTCTGAAATAGTATTCCACGAGACATGGGACTGTCCAGCGTGTGCCTGCTGGGACCTGGATTCCACTGGCCATGTGTGCCCCCATCCATCTTTCTGCACAACTGAAATAGTGAGTCATTGACCTCATTTTCGGTGAACCTCAGCTGCTCATTGTGAGATCTGCTGAGGTGAGGTCAGAATGGAGCTGCCCAGGGGAAGCTTAGTCTGCAAGCCCATGGGATAGAAGCAAAGGTCACAGCCAGGGAGGAGCTGGAAGAATGTGAAGTCCAAGTGTTGGGTGATCTCAAGACAGGCCTTGCTCATGAGCTTGGCGGTGCCTTTGGCCATGGTGGTTCTGAGACTATGAGTAGTGTAGGTGGCCAACACGAAACTGGGGTCCCATGGTGTTGGAGACTGAAGCAGGATGGTTAGAAGGTGCTGGGACCACTTTATCTTGTCAAAGCCAACTTCACCCTGAGCATGGGCACTTGGGTTTGGTGGTAGGTGTGAGCGAAGAGAAGCAGGGCAGAGTGAATTGTCTTCAGGAGCATCCTAGTTAGGGGAGGTACTTGAGAGGACTGAGGAAGAACAGGACTGCTCACTTGTCCCAGCATCTTCAGAGGGCAGTGATTTCCGGCATATTAAGGTTGGGATTGCTTCCTGGTTTAGATACTTTTATTTTAAGACACTCCTTGGTGCTTATAGATGGCGCTGTATATTAGATGATTTCTCAGATTATTTATATACATGCACTTTTTAATGCATCATAATAATCCCATAAGGCAGATATTGGTCTATCTGTTTTGCAGGGGAGGAAACTGATTATGCAGAAGTCAAGAAACATATTCAAGGTAACTTACTAGAGATTAGGCAAATCAAGACCCAAACCCAGGCTGACCAGGTCCCGGGCCGGTGTCCTGGGCTTGGTGGCAGCAATGACATCATTGGTGACTTTGGGCGCAGACTCTGCTTCAGCTCTGGAGGGTCCAGGGTACAGATCCATTTCCTTTGATCTTGCTGGAGAAATTTCCAGTTTTCTCAGCATTTGAAAAATAGGAGATACGGAACTTCAGAGCTATGTCCTGAGGGCATATCTCCTGGTTTGTGGAATTTTTAAAAGGAGGTTTTATTCTTGCAGCAGGCTTTCTTGTCCAGAGATCAGAGGTGAATGGCAGCTTACCGCAGCATTGGCTCCTCGTTTTGCTTTCTCTCTCATCCTGGAACTCAGATACTGTTTGAAGTTTCTCTTGATCTATTAAGGATAGAGGTGTCTACGCTTAGAGAGGAAGGCAGGCCTGGACATGCATCTTTCAGAGGCCACGCCCCAAGTAGCAGTTCTTTGGTCAGCATCCTGGAGCATCTTTGGACTATATGGAGATTATGTGCAGAAGGGCAAACTCCAAGAAGAAGACAAGAATATAAGTAAGGAGACAATGGGCCATGAAGGCTAGATTGGCCCAGGACATGCTATCTTCATCTTGCCTGGGTTAGAAGTATAGATTTGGGTGTCAAATAGATTCTGCTATCTGACCTGTCATTGCCTTTTAGAAGGATAGAATCAAGTAAGCCCTTGAATGTAATTGCTAATGGTGTCATGGCTGGCAACCAGGTACTGGTATCTCATTGCTTGGGTTAACTCCAACAGTACTGCTGATGAGCCCTGATCAAGAACCCCTTGTTGCTCTCTGTGACAAAGGATCATGTTATAATGCCATAGAGTTTTACGGTTAGTCTTTCTTCCATTCTTCACCAGAGGCAACTATGGCCTTTTACTGTGGTAACTGTATACTAGGATGGTGGGTAATGAAACAGTCAGACTTTATGGAGTCTAGTGGATACTGGTTCTGAATTGACACTGTTTCAGGAGACTCTAAGAAGCACTGTAGCCCCCCAGTTAAAGTAGGGACCTGTGAACGTCAGGTGATCCACAGAATTTTGGCTAAGGTCTGACTCACCCTTGTTGTTTTAGTGAGTCCCCAGACTCAGCCTGTGATTATCCCTCCAGTCCCCAAGTGTAGAATACTTAGAAGTCAGCAGACTGTGTGTAACCCAAATTGCTTTTCTTTGAGTGGAGTTGAATACCCAGTTTGTGGGGGTCAGGGCAGCATCTAAACAGGGGACCCTTGGTCAAGATTCATTAAGAACTATGGTGATAGCCAAGGAATACTGAATCAAGCATGGGACATGTATGGTTTTGGGACCTGTATGGTGACATGGGTTGTACCTTCAGTGTCAGGAAAGCCACAGTAATGGTCCAGCTGCAGGGTCAGGCCTAAGCTTTGTCCTGTGTTCTTTGTTGTTTGGGATTTGGGATTTTTCTCTTCTTTGGCCAAGCACAGATGCCTCGTCTGAGGGAGCAAGGGGCATCTCACCATCCCCAGTCCATACTGTTCATTGACATCTGCCTTCCTGAGCTCTGAAAGGGAGCTCAGGATAGGCCAAACCTGCCCTGCACCTACTCACCTGCAGATTTGGAGAAGAGCTAGTAGAGAAAACGTCAGCTAAGCAATCTATAGATGGCACTGTATGCTTCACACTATTGGGCTGAAGTTTTTCTTGTGAAAAGTTGATCCAGGTGTGTGGGGAGAAGGAAAGTGATTTGTGCTGATTCACTTTGCCAGCACGAAGGGCTGTTACCCAAATGTGGGCTTGGCATGCATGCTCGTTTTTAATTTACTACTCATGGGAGGTGGTGGTTTATGATTTTGGCAAAAATGGTTCTGGGATACCTGCACTCGCCCCTGTAGTAGGAGATAAAAACCACTGCACTTGGGATATCTCTAGGTTTTATTTCCTTTGCTGGGATCTTGCCCTTTACTTATGTAAATCATTGTAAAATCCTCCAGGGAGTGATAGGCAGGGGTTGGGGGGGATGGTCAGGATGGGGGCTGGCAGAGGTAGACTGGCTGACTGTCTCTCTCTCTCTCTCTCTCTCTCTCTCTCTCTCTCTGGCCTGTGAGCTAAGAATGGTTTATAGATCTGGAAATGGTTGGGGAAAGCCAAAAGAAGAAATACTATTTTTTGACACATGAACATGAGAAATTACAATTTCTGCATCTATAAATAAAGATTTATTGGCACACAGCCACACACATTCAGTTTTATATCTTCATGGCTGCTTTTGCACCACAGTGGCAGAGTTGGGTAATCAGAAGACGTCATTATGGAAAAGTTTGCTGACACCTTGGCTGTGGGATAACATTGTGGTTCCTTGGCCTGGCTTCTGAGGCCTTCTGTCCCTGGCACTGGCCTCTCTCTTCAGCCCTACCTGGTTGCTGTGACTCTGGCTGCTAGAAGCTATGAGGTCCCTGGGCTAGCCTGCCCTCTTCTCTATTTTTTTCTTCAACCTCTTTCTGCCTCAGCTAAACACCAGTGAGTTATCTCTAAAGAAAGCTCCTCCCTCTTGCCCTTCCCGCTCTTTGATTAAGTGGCTCTCAATCCGGGTGAGGAAAAATAGGGAGACCCTGAGAGACTCTGAAAGCTTGATACTTGGTTCAGAGGGAGAAGGCTTGGAGGCTAAGATGGCTCACGTACTCAACAGTTGGGAAACAGACCTGTCAGGTGTTCTAGAGATGAGGCTCAGTCCTGGCCTCTGTGTCTAGTTCACATTTCAGTGTGTGTGTGGGGGAGACAGTGTGCACCAGTATTAGCATCAGGCCAGCACACAGGAAGTGGTGGGGGAGTGCCACCTAGATATCCATGGAGGCCAATGGGGTGACCCCTGAGCCCCAGTGAACTAGGGCTCTGGGTTGGCCAGAACCCTCAGAGAGAGGGGCAAGGTGTAACATATCTATGTTTCTGCTTCCATGTTTTATGGAGATGGCTGGCTTGTCTTTACTGCTGGAGCCCATGGTGCCAGGGACCTGAGTCCTCTAGTCTGTCCTTATAATTGTCTATGGTCAGGCTGTTCATTTCCTCAACCCTTCTGGATCCTTTTGATCTTTCATCCCTGTCTTAGTCAGGGTTTCTATTCCTGCACAAACATCATGACCAAGAAGCAAGTTGGGGAGGAAAGGGTTTATTTGGCTTACACTTCCACATTGCTGTTCATCACCAAAGGATGCAGGACTGGAACTCAAGCAGGTCAGGAAGGAGGAGCTGATGCAGAGGTCATGGAGGGATGTTACTTACTGGCTTGCTCAGCCTGCTCTCTTATAGAACCCAAGACTACCANCCCAGAGATGGTCCCACCCACAAGGGGCCTTTCCCCCTTGATCACTAATTGAGAAAATACTTTACAGCTGGATCTCATGTAGGCATTTCCTCAAGTAAAGCTCCTGTTCTGTGATAACTCCAGCTGTGTCAAGTTGACACAAAATTAGCCAGTACAATTGACCCCTTGTCAACTTGACACACAAACACATCACTAATAAGCCTCAACCCATAGTTGTTATTTATCCCCAAGATCTTAAATAACTTTAAAAGTCCCACAGCCTTTGCAAATTCTTAAAATTTCAATCTCTCTTAAAATCCAAAGTCTTTACAATTAAAAGTCTCTTAACTGTGGGTTCCACTAAAATACTTCCTTCAAGAGGGTAAAACATCAGGGCACAGTGACAATCAAAAGTAAAATCAAACTACAACCGTCCAATGTCTGGGATCCAACTCACNATCTTCTGGGCTCCTCCAAGGGCTTGGGTCACTTCTCTAGCCCTGTCCTTTGTAGCACAAACCTCGTCCTCTAGGCTCCAGATGCCTGTACTCCACTGTTGCTGCTGTTCTTGGTGGTCATCTCATGGTAGTGAAATTTCCAAAACACTGCATGACCCCTTCCTTCAGTCCTGGGCCTTCAATTGCAACTGAGGCTGCACCTTCACCAATGGCCTTCCATGGCCTCCCACAGTGCTTCCATAGCCTCAACTGCTCTGCATGACCCCTTCATGCCTTCAAAGCTAGTACCACCTGGTACATATTAACAAGTCCAGTCACAGCACAAGGTACAACCTTGGCTATCTCTGGAACACAGCCTCTTTGTGCTTTCAGAAAACACTTCCCAGAAGATGTCATCTCAATGATGCTGGTCTCTTCTTAATCACCGCTAATTTCTTAGCTCCAGTTAACCAGCATCAATAGTCCCAGTAAGGAAAAAGTTTCACTTTAGTGGTTCTGGTATCTTGTTAAACACAGCTGATTCTTCAGCCCCAGCTNACCAGAACCACAGAATCTTTACAATCCAAAATAACAATGGCCCTGAAAAGTCTTTAATTTTCCCTCTGAAATTTCATAAGCCAGGCCTCCATCTTCTGCACTGTTCTCAAACATTATTTTNCGAGCTCCTACACATCTCACAGAGCTCTTAACACCGAATAGATCTTCTGGCCTAAAGTTCCAAAGTCCTTCCACAGTCCTCTCCAAAACATGGTCAGGTTGTCACAGGAATACCCCATTCTGCTGGTACCAATTTGTCTTAGTCAGGGTTTCTATTCCTGCACAAACATCATGACCAAGAAGCAAGTTGGGGAGGAAAGGGTTTATTTGGCTTACACTTCCACATTGCTGTTCATCACCAAAGGATGCAGGACTGGAACTCAAGCAGGTCAGGAAGGAGGAGCTGATGCAGAGGTCATGGAGGGATGTTACTTACTGGCTTGCTCAGCCTGCTCTCTTATAGAACCCAAGACTACCANCCCAGAGATGGTCCCACCCACAAGGGGCCTTTCCCCCTTGATCACTAATTGAGAAAATACNTTACAGCTGGATCTNATGTAGGCATTTCCTCAAGTAAAGCTCCTGTTCTGTGATAACTCCAGCTGTGTCAAGTTGACACAAAATTAGCCAGTACAATCCCCATCCACAGGATTTACTCAGGTCCAATGCTTATTTTTTTTTTAAACTTTTAAATTGTTTTTAATCTTTAAAAATTATTCTTTCACAGTTCCATATATATATATGTGCATATATATGCATATATATTAATGTGTCCATTTTTACCTCTCCCATTACCCTCTCTCTCTCATCTCTTTTTTTCTTCTACTGATAGTCTCCTCAACAAGCCTTACCTCCTTTAATATCTTTCTATGTGACCCACTGCATTTACTAACAATTTTGGTTGTTCTCATGATCAAGGGTGGGGGTTATTTACTATAGTTTGGGTAACTTATCGACAACACCACTAAAGAAAACATTCCTTTCCCCAGCAACTGTTCATAGGCTCTGAGGGAGGGATGGGGCCCCCCCAAATCCTTTCCCTGTGCATGATGGGATTCTGATAGTCCCAATCTTCTGCAGATTACCATAGGTGCAGCGAGTTCCTGAGTCTAACAGGTATGTCACATCTAGAAGACATTTTTCCAGAGCTACCTATCCTGGCTCTTACATTTTTTTTCTTCCTGCTCTTCCTCATTGTTCTCTGGGACTCAAGGTGGGGTCTTGATATAGATGTCTCGTTTAGGGCCCAGAACTCAATAGTCACTTGGTCTCAGTACATTGACCAGTTGTCGGTCTCTGAATTAACAGCTGCTCATTAGGGACAGAACCTGTGCTAGTGAAGACTGAGAGCAGCCTTGATCTATAGATGTGAACCTAGGGAGTCAGGGAACTCTGATAATGTGTCCATTGAGGAGAACCGCTATGGGCTCTCTCTTAGGACATCTCCCCAGCCACAGAGTTTGACAAGGTTTTATAGTATCAGGCTTAAGCTCCCTCCTATTGAATAAGCCTTGAGTCCAAACAGAAAATCGTTGGTTGTCTCTGTTAATGGTAGTCATACCACTGTTGTAAGACTGGGCGTATCGTACCAAGTAGGTAGTTTTGAAGCATGTGAGGTTCAACCAACCAAGCTGGTTAGGACCATTGATACATTTTTTACCCTTAGCACTATATATAGTACCTAAAGTGGTCCAGCAGGGAGAAAGCTTACAGCTTGGTTTTCTCTTTGTATGGTTTATTCACTGGTAGGTCCTTACCATCCCATTCTGTTGGGCAGCCCCACTTTTCTGGAGACTTTCCTGAAGACCATGGCATATCTCTGCTACAGGTGTTCAGTTGTACCATCTCAAGCTGCCGACCTCTCTAACCCACTCACTTAATGTAGCTCTAATCCTGAGGGAGGCTTGCTGCTAGCTGACCATGCTGTCGGTAACTCAGGTGTACCCCCACCTCCTTCGCAGTGAGCATTTACCAATAGATCCACCTACCAAGGACTTACCACGGGACTACACAGTTTATGTGTATTATTATTTAAGTATGATTTGGAATATCTGAAATGTTAAGGATAATGAAACTTGGTTGTTAACTATCATATGGAACAGCATAAGGACATCTCAAGACACACACTTCCAAGGAGCTTGTCATCTTATGCCAAAACCTGGCTCTCTCTCTCTCTCTCTCTCTTTTTTTTTTTCCGAGACAGGGTTTCTCTGTATATCCCTGGCTGTCCTGGAACTCACTTGGTAGACTAGGCTGGCCTCAAACTCAGAAATCCGCCTGCCTCTGCCTCCAGAGTGCTGGGATTAAAGGCGTGTGCCACCACACCCGGCTAAACCTGGCTCTTAAGATCAATGAGATGGCTCAGTGGATGAAGGCATTTACCACTGCATCTGATGACCTGAGATTGATCCCCCAGGCTCACACTGTAGAAATAGAGAACCAACTTTTCCAAGGTATTTTCTGATCTTCCCTTGAGTACTATGGCACATGTATTCCACTCCCCAACCTCAGTAAATAATATATTAAAAATGCTTGGCTCTTGGGAGGACATAGAATTTACTTCCTCCTAGTTCCCCTCAGTCCTGATTACGGCAAGGCCATGTGGCATCAGAGTGTGGGTTCTTTAAGTCGGAATTTAGTTTCTATTCTGCTGCAATACATGTTGCAGGGCACATCAACTCTAAGTCCCATTCTTCCTAGTGAAGACCACAGTGCTGAGCATTACAGGAGGTCCCAGTGGGACCCACAGAATCCCACATATAGTGAATATACAGCATTGTTCTTGCCCCTCATTTTTGCATGGCATTGGTAAGTGCAGCATCTAACCTGCAGATCGGGCTAGCACCTCAGGAGGAAGAGGGTTGCTGGGCCCAACAAACTGAACATAGAGTTCTATGTCTTTTTTCCTTTGGCATCTGTCATTCTGGCTGTTCACCTCATTCCCCAATGGGGCCCATGGTGCTCTCTCTTGCACTGCCGACTGCTCTCTGTCTCTCTTTTGGGTCCAGCTGGGGCTCTGAGCAGCATGGAGTGTAAATAGCACATGTTAGGCACTTAGGAAGCACATCCCAGTTCTGTCATGACATACAAAGAGGGAAAGGGATAGAGGGCTTGGTGTGCTTCATGTGGAGGAAGAGAGACTTAGAGATGACCGTGTGGGTGGTTTTCCTGAGTGACAGACATAATTATTCTCCTGTGGCTCCAAAGAGGTCATGCAATCATGGTTGCCTGGACAAGACCTGCTCGCAGTAACAGGCTGTGCGGAGCCCGTGGACCTGGGAGTCAGACACTCTTGTCCAGAGCCTTGCTACTCACAGTACAGTTGGATCAGCAATCGGGGTCCCACCCAGAACTTCTGGAACCTAGCCAGAATGTTCACCACATCCACAGGCATGTACATAGAAGACTGAGACCAGTGCTTCTCAAGCCTGGACTCTTTCTCCCCAGTCAAATGAGACAGGGCAGTTCATGGGCCCTGGGGTGCTGATTCTCAAGGTTCTAGTTAGGTCAGCAGCCTCAGCTTTGCTTGGGAGCTTGTTAGAAATGAAACTCTCAAGCCTTACCCAGTGCCATGAACTGGCCCTCTGGAGTAGGCACAGGACTCACAGTCAGGAGGGAGAGCTCTTTTGCCCAGCTCTGCTGCACATCAGGATTACCACAGGGTCCATGAGGCAAATGGCTGGATGGAACTCAAGAGTGGTGTATAAGTAAAACCAGGAGTCTGAAGAGCTTCCCCATGGTTCCATATGCATTCAGGACCTTAGGTGATATCCTAGGCCGGTTTCCTAGGCTGTCTGTTGGGTTGACGAATTCCTATCTGCCTTCCAGTGACATGCTGGTGCCTTAGAGAGCATCATCTTTGAGCTCACTGAGACCTGAAAAAGGCAAGGAGGGACAGGTTTCCTTCTGCATCCAAAGAGACAGATAGCATTTGAAATGTAAATAAAGAAAATATCTAATAAAAAAAATAATAATAAAAAAAAGACAGCTGTGACTCCTCCTTGAGGGAGACCAGATTAAATACCCCCTGTGGCCTCAAGGGAGGCACACAATGATGTAGCTTGGTGACCCAGGGATCAAGTGTTTTCATGACCATCGTGCTTTATGTAACTAATAACCCTGCTTGAGGAAGGAAAATACCAGTGCCTAGGGATCTCAGCTTGTGCCTGCTTTCTCCTTTTACCCTACCCACTCTTTACCACCAATGGGAAGTTCTGGGGCTCACTTTGAGTTGGGGCATTTGCCCTGTATCATCTCATGCTCCCTTGAATTAGGATGATGGGGCTGTTGGCGGGAATCAGCCCCCTCACTCTGAGTGCTGGGAATGGTGGCAAAGAATGAGGTTTAGAAAAATATTTACCCAAAAGTAATCCCTTAGCCATTGCCACTGCCTGTTTCCCGGGATGCTGGGCAACAAACACGGAGTCTGGTCATCATTTATTGAGTGGGTAAGCTGAGCTTTGCAAAGACCAGGGCAAGAGGGTAAGACATGGAGGTGTGGTCTCAATCTCGGTTTCTATAGCAGGCAGAGGCTGGGGTCTCCCGGGAGAAGCTATGAAGTATGACAACCAGGAGGCACGCTGCATGCTTGACACCAAAGCCACCTGAACACCAGATACAGGAAGACTTCACAATCTTATGAAGTCAGGCATGGAGTTATATGCCTTTGACTCCAGTTCTTAGAAGGCAGAGGCAGGTCACTGTGGATCTGAAGCTACATAACAAAGCCCAGGCCTGTCTGGGCTGTATGGCATGACTTTTACTCAAAACGCAAACAAAACTGAAATCTTTATGAGAAACAAGTCTTCTCTTAGAATCTCAAGTGTCCAGCAGCATTCTAAGGACCGACTTGTGTCATTCCCAACCACCACTATGGGAGCCATGGCTCATGATCTCCCCTGTTCTACATGAGCAGTGCAGGCCTATGGGGGTTCATCTCTACATCTGACTGGTGGGAAAGCAGAAGCCCGGAGATCGGATGCATGAGCATCACAAAGATGAGTGTCAGGAAAGAAACGAGAAGTCAGGTCCCGGTGTCAAGAGCACAGGCTGGGAGACAAAGGGTTCAGTGATATCTCCCGATTTTGTTGTGGGTTTGGGGTGACTCTTTGGCAGAGGGCTTAAGCTATGGAATAGCCACCAAAAAATCAACTCATCGGATATTTGTGCTGAAATGATTGGGAGGACGTCACTTGGCATAGTAAATCTGAGAGTTTTTAAAGTGTATCTTAATGTAGGAAAGCATGCTGCACATTGTGCACCTCTATATAACTGTGTACATTTATATATGCATGCATGCATGTGTAAACATGTACCGTGGAAGTATATATAGTATTATGCTGTAGCTTATACATACACGTTGCTCTCATAGAAACAGCTCGTGAAACAGTAGCTAATCCTCACATGACATGCAGCTTGATGTAGCTTCTTAAAGATTACTGGATTAGAAGGGATGTACACCAAGAGCCAGAAGAGGAGTACAGCTTGATTCTAGGACCTAAGTATGACAATTTCTCTTCTCATGGAGCTGGGGTGTGGAAGTACTCCATGCTTTACTATCCTACCCAACCTTATCTCATTCCCCTCCATCCATTCTATATCATCATCACACCATTCCATCCCATCCTATCCCATCTTCTTAAAGAATGTCGCTTGCAGCCCATTTAGTAGACTTCATGATTGTCCACGAGGCCAAGGCTTGCCTATTGCAAACTTGCAGTATGGCCTGACTTTCTACAGTTTGTAAAAGAAGAAACCAACATTTGGTTTTACAAGCCATATCTCTTAGTCAAAAATCTTGGATAGATTACCATCCCTACGCCCACCCCACCACCATGCACAGAGGCACACACACACACAGAGGCACAACACACACACACATAGAAGCACAACACACACACACACACACACACACACACACGCAACACCCCCCCTCCCGGAGATTGTTCAGTGTCCCTGGCCATTTCTCCGTGGTTCCTTGCCTACACGTTCCTCCTCCTGTTATGAATACCTTGTATACTGTGGTCCTTGGAGCTGACTGTCCTCCCTCTGACTGCTGTCTGGCCTAGGCTTCTTTCTCCCGCTGCTCACTATTCCTGTTTTCCCCTTCTAAGAACCTGAACATGGCTTTTGAGACCAAGTCCTCCCCCTCCCCCCGGGAAGTGTTGTGCTGCAAGACACAGGTGTGAAGTATTTTGAGTGATGAGGTGTTTGTTTCGGGGGGGTTCACACCACCCTGTTCTCAACTCTGAGATTCCCCACACCCTTTGAGTGTGAGCATTTTTACTTAGTTCCCTGGTTGCTTCATGGATCAGTGTAGTCTGCTGTACCTTCATGGAAATGCCACCGTTCCACTGGGGCACAGCTCAAATCTCCAAGATTCACTTGATTCCTCAAATCAGAAGGAACGACAATTCTGAAGCTTGTACAGTCTGGGAAGTTTTGGATGGGTGGGGGACTTTTGTCCACTTGAGTGCATTACTGATGATGGGTATATGTACTGTGAAGTAGCAGCAGACACCAGAAAGCGCGGGGACCAGTTTTTAGAAAGTTGACTGTGAGGGCTTTTGCAAGCACAGTTTGAGTGACAGGCATGAAGCGCTTTGGAAAGTCACGATTGTTACCTGCCTATGTGGGCTGATACCCTTGAAAAATTCTCAGCTGTAAGCTTTCATCACACAGCCACTGCTGACTTTCTCAGAGGCCCACTGTGTGCTATAGGAGAAAAGAGCTGCTTTGCCACAGCTGAAGGATAACTGAAGTCCACAGTGGGGAGAAGGATGTCTGCAGACTGTAGATTCTCTACCTCCCTTGGTTTGTTTTTCCTTTCTTCATCTTTCCATACTTCTTAGTTGGGTCTGCTGACTACACACTCTTTTGTATGCACATTCTGTAACTACCACTAATCTGTGGGTCCTCAAACAAAACCCCGTGACTCTGGGTCTTCCTCTTCCTGCCAGGGCTTTAGATTTTGGAAGTTTCAAAGTTTCTGAGAACACGGGAATGGATCCTGAGACTAGAGAAAGGTGAATTTGCTCCAAGTTAGCCCCAAGAGAAAGGCTCTCATCTAAATGTCTGGAAGAAATCAGACTGAGGGTGTGATGGGCTTTAAGTCAGGCATTAGCTCGCCCACAGAACCAGACCCCAGCTCTGGCTGGTAGGGGAGGGGCCTGGGCTGGAAATGAGATCCTTTGGGGGCAGAGACGGTGTCCCAGGAAACAGGTGGTCTATTTAAAAAATGGGGAGGAATCATTATACTAATTTTAAAAAATCCATGGAGGTTTGAAGGAAAACAAATAGAACATCAAGATGTGAAAAACATATTAGCACATTGAAAATATTCCCTTCAGCAAATAGTGTATCTGTTTGCCACATTTTTTTTTTTTTTTATCATTAAGCATTAAGTTAGGACTTCAATCTTAATGACCAAATCTTCCAGAAGTTTTGTGCTTCTACACTTAAATGTGAGGTATTTTTGGTGAGGAAAAAAATTCTGAAATCTCCCCAAACTTTGAATGTGAGTGTATCATTCATGACCTTTATGGGGTCAGCTTAGTGCGATACATATATTCACGGACATTTCACTGGTTGATCATGGTACATTTTACTCTCCCAGAGTCACCTGAGGAATGTCCTAAAATAAAAAAGAATTGAAATTCTAAGGCATGCATGGCCCATATAGAAATAGGTCAAAGCCTTTTTCTTTTTCTCTTTTTCTTTTCTTTTCTTTCTTTCTCTTCTTTCTTTTTTCTTTTTTTTTTAAAAGTTAAATGTATCATAGGGATTGGAAAGAAAACAGAGTTTGGTCCCAAGAAGGCACGGTTCACATCTGAGTGTTTCCCCTCCAGGTTGGGTAACGTTAGGTTATAACGTAATTTTGGGTTTCTCTGTTTTTTTTCTTGCATGACTGGACTCTATACATTTTTGGGAAGGGTTTGATCGAGGTAATTATTCTTCTCCCTTCTCCTTTACAGCCTTGCTTTTAGAGTCTGAATGACCACACCTAACTCTTTCTCCCCTGGGAAGAACCCTGTAATTTCTGTTGTGGTTGTCGGTTTTTTGTTTTTTTTTTTGAGACAGAGTTCCTCTGTGTTACAGCTCCAAACAGTCCTGGACCTCACTCCTTAAACCAGGCTTGGCTCAAGAGATTTATTTCCCTGCCTCTGCTGCCTGAGGGCTGGGATTAGCGGTGGGCACCACCACACTGGGTCAAACCCTACCATTCTTTACGTAACTGAAGTCACTCCTCAGACCAATGAAGGGAATATTTTCATGATTGCTGGTAGCAGCCCCTCCCCCCACCCCAGGCGTTCAGGAGTCACTCACGTTTATCTTGAAGCCAGTGGAAGAGTCTGGTTACAGGAGGGCAGGCTGTCAGCCAGAGAGTCGGCTTTGGGTGGCCAGGCTTTGGCCACTTTTCCCATTCCGGGGAGGTGATGGATGGTGGAGTTGTGATTTTTAAGAGGGACCTGAATGTGGTTAACATGGTGACAGATATGGATCTTAACTGGGCACAGCTTGCAAATTCCAATTAATCTGATCCCAACCCTTGGGAAATCTGTTCTACATTGAGCTTGAACTCTGGTCTAGGGCTCAGGGCCCAATCTGTTACAGTGCCCTGCAAGCACTCAGAGCCTGCCCCCTCAGTCAGGTGTTCTGCAGGACAAGTTCTGCCAGGGCTGTCCCCAGTACAGTACCCTGGTCAGGGAGAGGAGCAAGAGAACATAATCCCTTCCTGTGTGCCCTCCTCTTCCTTTGCCCTCTTTGTTTTCCTCTCTCCCTATTCTCTCTGTAGTGGAGAGATGTAAGACTATTCATTTTCTCATACCATAACAGAGCCCAGTAAGAAACCAGGGAGTGAGTCTCCTCTGTCCAGGCCTTGGCTCTGGGCAAGACATGGCCCATGGTAAAAAAACTTAAAAGCAACCAAATGCATTGTCTTGGACAATTGGAATACCCTTTGACACTTTCCTGTTGTGAGTCTGAGTTGTGACAATGGAGTTCTACCCAGCAAAGAAAAACTTTAGCCTGGACAGTGCCAGCTTCCTTTTATCCCAGGGACAGGGACCTCTACCTTCAGGGAACCTTATGCTAAGCACAGCTTTGGAACTCAGCATGGTTAGGCCTGCAGATGACGTCACTGGCTTTCCATGGGACAGCTGCAGTCAGCATCAGGACACTCCAGGCATGCCAGTGGTAACTGGAAACCCTATTTTCAAATGCTTCCCCAGCATTTGCGCATGGTGAGAAGTGCTTCTCTTAGGGCACAAAGGCTGTCCATAGTGGGGGGGGGGGTCCTAGGGAGATCAGGACCCTCTGAAGACTAGGGCCAGGCTCTGGGGGGAGGGGGAGGAAGACATTTCCCAGAGGATTACTGTTCTGTCAGTGGCATTCCACTTGAATAGGTCTATGGTGAGCCCAAGGAATACATTCCTAAGTTGTCATTGCCAAGGCCTCTTTTTGCAATTTCACTTACAAATATTGTTTTTGTATCAATCTATGGCCACTGCCTATCTTCTTTGCATATCAGGGCAGCAGAAGTGGCGTACAGGAGGAGAAATGCAGGGAGGAGATTTTTGTTATTTTACAAGTTTTATTCAATGTATATGAATGTTTTACCTGCACATACATATATACAGTGCTTATTCAATGTATATGAATGTTTTACCTGCACACACATATATACAGTGCTTATAAAAGCCAGAAGAGGCTTTGGGATCCTCTAGAGCTGGAGTTCAGGGTAGCTGTGAGCCAACACGTGGGTGCTAACAACTGGACCCAGGTCCTCTGGAAGAGCAGCCAATGTTAGTGCTCTTCTGCACTAAGCCATGTCTCCAACCCCCTGCTAAGGAACGGTTTAGTGATCCATAGTCCTACACACGTTTGAGGGTCTGCAAAGCAAAAGAGATGTTAGATATCAGCTTGTACGTGTGCCTTTGAGATAGAAAGCACAGTGACCTAGGGATCCAGGAGAGTGAACGGGGCTGGGAGACTCACACTGACCCCCATGGGGACAGCCACATGCTAGGAGCTCCTGGGGACCTTAGGATCAGTGTCAGCTTCAGTTGAAGGCCCAGCCCCAACTCCAGCCATGGGCCACTAACCACTATACCCTCAGCAGACACTGGGTGTCTTACCATGTCGACTCCTTTGGTTCTCATGTCTACTTTCTCGGGTGGGCGCTGTCTCTAACATTGGGGAAAGTGACTCACAGGATTTCAGTTGCCCAAGGTCACCCAGCTGGTTGGCACAAGGCCTGTTTTGGAACCAAGATGATCTACTGTCGCCCCGCCAGGATCTATTTCTGTGTGTATGTGTGCTACTGGCGATGAAACCCAGGGCCTTGCACATACTAGGCCAGCCCCTGTACCACCGAGTTAGCTCTTGCTCTGGTCCTAAGGTCTGCTTGCTGACAGTGTCTGAATTACAGTTGTACCCCAGCCTTTCAGCTTTCTTTTGCTCACTCATGTGTTACATGTGTTAGCATATTACTTCATAGAACTGTTGAAAACAGGCACTTGGGGGTAAATGGTCTTAAAGGTGGGGACTTCCCCTCTGTCCCCTCCTTTAAATGGCAGGCCGATTGTCAGGGTTGTCTGAAAATGCCACCGCCTAGCCTAGACTAAGAACTCGAAGGTGATGACTTGCAGAAGTGTGCGCCTGGCAGGGGGGTGAAAGGACATTCAGGGATCAGTCTAGGGACTGTCCCTGAGGTGGCCTTTGATGACTTGCTGTGAGGCAGTGGGTCCCTCTCCCAGCCTGGCTTAGGTGCTTCCTTCTCTAGGTTTCCCCGGGTGCTGCTGCCAGAGTCCACCTCCCCAGAGGGCTGATAATCAGATGCTTCTGAACTTCTTCGCTGCCTCCTATGTTCAGAAGCCTGAGCTCCTCTGGCCCAAAGTCCAGGCCACTGCCCTCTGCCCTGGGGCTTGCCCCTCCGGTCCCCTCCTCTTCCATGCCGCTGTAAATCCACTCTGATGCCCACAGCATGCCCTACAGGTGCTTTCTAAACTCACATATGTTTTCTAGGGTTCATCTCCCCCCATCTAAGCTATCTGGGTTCCATTGTTTTCTCCAGACTCAATTTGTTTTTTCCTTTCAGTTTACTTACCACTCATCTGTTATGAGGCAGTGTGATTCATGGGGGATGCTGGGAAAACCAGGACGCACAAAGACAGACAGTCCCTTGCCTTTGAGGAGGTCTGGACCTAGGAAAAGGACATGCCTAAAGTACTGTGGTCAGTGTCCTGAGAGTCAAGGCTCTGGTAAGCTCTTTCTCTTACAGGAAACCTTTCTGACTGCTTACTGCCGTGGAAATGCCCTTGCTTCGAGCCCTGTGGATCTTATTCCCTGCTTTCTTTTAGTTCCTTGTGTTTTGCCTGATATAAGCCACAGCATCTTTTGGATTTTAACTGTAAGGCGCAGCAAACTACACCCCCTAGCTCTGTCCTGTGTGCTGAGTAATCCAACTGAGTTTTTTTTTTTTTTTTTTTTTTTTTTTTATTCTTTATTTTTTTATCGAACTCTGATTACAAAGCTCCTTCAGATCCCTGATTCCTCTTGTTTGTTATCATGGTCTATATTTCCGTGTGTGGGTGGGGAGAGGGGATGGAGAGGGGATTTGTACACTGGAGTGTTAACTGACTGCCAAGTTTAGAAGAAGCTACTGGATCTTCTGGAGCTGGGATTACAGTGGACTTGAGCTACCCGGTCTGGGTGCTGGGAACTGGACTGTGGTCTCTGCGAGAGCAATGCAGATTCTTAGCTACTGAGACACCTCTCCGGACCCACTTTCATCCTAACTCTGTGGGCATGTGAGACATGCATAATGAGCCTGGTTTGTAAAGAGTCGGTGACATATTCACAGGCACACAGGTCTTAAGTGGCATGGTCTGGCTGTGAGTTTGCCAAACAGCTCAGGGGAAGGATGGGTGACTATGGAAACCCTCCCTGGACCCTAACACATTTTTGAAGGGATAAATGATAAGTTGAGAGGGCAGGGTCTTATGGCTGCAATGCAGGTAGTTCATTGAGGACCATGTCAAATGGGCAGCTGGGTCTGTTTGGGTCAAGGGTGATTCGCACCCATGCTTTTTTTTTTTTCCTTCGTCTGACCATTGCAGGCCTTTCCTTCCTCCATGAGTCTAGGACAGCTGATTGGGGTAAGGGTGGGGGAAATTACAGCATCGGGGTGGGTCTAGAACTGCAAAGGTTGGAGGAGCAGAGAGAGACAGAGTCTGAGACAAATAACAGTGAGAGGACCCATCAGGCCTCCCTGTGGTGCCATTTTGGTGGGGTTTGGGGAGGATGGAAGTCAATCAAAGACAAAGATTCCTTGTCATCTGAGCAGGAGGGAAGGCTCCAGGTCCAAGCATTCTGCCTAACAATGTCAGAGCCCTCAGCTGGTCTTTGAAGTATTTAGTGGACCCAGGGACAATATGCACAGACAGAGGAATCCCAGCTCCCTCTCAGCCTGGCTGCTCATGCCAGGGTTTGCAATGAAAGCAAAGGCACCAGCCACCCTGTGCACACTAGCTGGCTAGGAGGCTGGTGCTTTTGAAGCTCAGCTGTTTGAGCTACCTATGTGTTTAAAAAGCCTTACCTCCATTTAAGAAGAACAAAGTCTATTTCTTCAGCCTGGGCACAAATCAAAAATAGTTGATTTTTTTTTTTTTTTTTTTGGCTTCAGTTTAAAAATAAAAAAGTCACCTTTGGGTTGAGATCGAGAATGGAAAATTTCAGGGCATAAGAGTAAGTTTTATTTATTTTTTTTCTGGGTCTGTTCTGGGCAAGGGCAGATGAGGTGCTCTCATGAAAGTTATGTGTAAGTATGTACCATGTGTCTCACCTCTTTATTGCCCTGTGGTGTCCCCTCTGTCAAGTTGACATTAGTAAGAGAGTCCTCCATCTGTCTAGCACAGCAGAGTGTTCAAGAGTACAAGGGACACATGCGAAATTGGATATAAGCAACTAATTGGAAGGCAAAGGAGATGATTAAAATTAAGCTGTATCTTCTACCAAGGTGGCTTTATCAGATAAAGTGCATTTTAGCACCCCAAATGAGCAATGACTCAGGCTCCCAATTAGTTGATGACAAACCTCTAGAGAGGATGAAGGGCCTAGGGGACTATATTGACAAGTGGGATTAAAAATGGAGATTCCTTAGGAGTTCTACTAAAAAAAAAAAAAAAAAAAAAAAAAGGTACGAACACTGGCTGGAGTGATAGATCAGTGTAAATGTCTGCACACAACACAAGCTTGAGGACCTAAGTTCAATCCCCAGAACCTATATTGAAAATTAAAAAAGCTGAATATGATCAGTGGTGTTTGTAATCTCAGCAGTAGGGCCTGGGGAATGGAGACAGACAGAGGTCTCTGGGACTCAGTGGACAGCAGGAATAGCTGCCTCTTCCCCTCCCAGGTAAACTGCAGGGTCAGTGGAGCAGGGGCAAGGGAGTGAGGTAGCCTGCACCTTAAGAACAGAGCCTGAGCTTTACCACCGGCCTTCACATGTATGTGTGTATACACAGACATCCCCTCTCACACATGTACGTGCACCCGCCTCCGCAAGTATGGACAGGCCCTGACAGCTAGAGTGAGCGTTGCGGAGTGGGATGACTAGAACCTTGTTTGTTTGTGGTCCTCTGGCTTCACAGCCCACTGTTGCCAAGGTGTGAAGAGACAGTTGTTTTGTGTCAGTTTTACTGTTTCTGACAACTCTTCCTGAGGAAATATACATTTGTGCAACAGACCGCCTCCGATGTCAGGTCTAAATTTAGAAGCCACCTCCGACAGGTGCTAAAATCAGTCATACAGAATTCAGGGCGGTGCTCAGGAATACTGAATACCCACGAGGCTATCATGGCCCCTGATAGAACTTTTGTGTCTTAGGCCCTCAAGGTTGACAGGGTGTGGCATATTTTCTGTGGGCCAGGCCCCGGACATGTACAGTGATATGTCTTCAGGGAAACCATGCCTGGTATGATGCCACCGCTCCCATCTGGGTACCTGCACTTTCACCTTGACTCTGTAATGCACCATTTGTGTGTCTGGAGCATCCTTACTCGGAGAATGAGGGCACTGAATCTTTTTTTAAAAAATCATTTATTTTTGTTTCATTTGCATTGGTGTTTTGTCTGCTTGTGTGTCTCTGTGACGGTGTTGGATTCCCTGGAATAGAGCTATGGACAGTGTTGCGCTGCCCCAGGGGTGATGGGAATTGAACCCGGGTCTTCTGGAAGAGCAGCCAGTGTTCTTGACTGATTCAGTCCTATTGAATCTTACTCACTCTGGGGTCATTTCCTGAACCTGAGCGCTATGACTAACGTACAGCATTCAGGTTGGGAAGAAGAACTTCAGGTTACTGTCCCTTAGGTTTGTAGTGGTCTCAACTAATAACACAATAAAAAATTTTTGGTTCCGTCGAGTGGACATTGTCCTGGGTTTTGCCTAGTTTCTGCCCTGGATGCCCCTGGACCCTACCTGTGAGACAGCACAGCAGGGAGACTGGGCCCATGGGTCCATCCTTGATGAGCACGTCTACCTCACAATTTTAATTTTACTGACTACTTTGGAGGCGGGTTTTGAGACAGGGTCTTGCTATACATCCCCAGCAGGCCTTGAACTTACAGCAGTGTCAGCTTCTTGAGTGAAGGTCCATTTTCTTTGGACGGGATCTCATGTATCTATGCTGGCTCAGCACTTACTTTGTAGATGAGGATGGGGGTCTTTCAACTCCTCACCCCCCCTAAGATGTGCACCACTACACATTTTAATTGTTTAATTGTGTGGACCATCCTGGTGTATCCGTATAGCCTCCTAGTGGATGGAGTCTATACAAATGAATTGGCTTTTCCGTGTCTGTTTTTGCACCTGAAAATGAAGCTTATCATAAGCAGGGTATGGGGATGAGGGGATAGTCTAAGTCTGGGCCCAGACTTTGGTCTTTTGTCACTTAGCTGTGTGACTTTGGGCAAACCATGAAGCCTTGGTCAACTTGATTCCTTCCTTGTATATGTGTGTGTGTGTGGGGGGGCATAACAGCATTTTATTTGAATTAGTGGTGAGACCCCATAATCTATGTAAAGTATTTACAGTATAGAAAGCATTATCACTGTGCTAGTTCTCTGTGTGTTGTGAAAAAGAGTGAGCCTCTCTGGGCTTTGTTACAGATGGCCTGTGTATGTTTCCTATGCTATATTGTTACATACGGCTCTCCTTTGCTTCAAATCCTCTATGCATCTCTTATACAGCAAGCAAGGTGAGCGTTGCATAAGTAGTTGTGATATTGTATTATTTGGGGAATAAGGACCTGAAAAAGAAGGCTGAATGTGTTCAGCACAGGCACAATTTTGTTTCAACTATTTCCAATCCTCAGTTGGCTGAGTCCGCCAGTGGAGAATTATAGATACCGAACTCAGCTTGTATACATCAAGTGAGATAACTCCATTCTGCATCGGGCAAGATAATGAATGTAAAACCCCTAGAATAATTCTTGACAATCAGTTCTCAGTGAATGGTAGCAGCTCTTATCTAAGTAACTTCTATTGGGAAAACACAGTCATATTTTTGTATCATTTCATTTCAGTCTGTGTCTCATCCAGGATCTATACTAGCTCTGACTAGAACAAAACAAAACAAAACAAAACAACACAACATAACACAACACCAACAGCAGCAGCCAAACAACCAGGCTTGACCACGTTGTCTGGAAAATTTCACCTGTTCAGATTCTCATCATACAAACGTCCCCTTCTTTTTCCAGAGGGCACTTGGGGATGTGAAGCCTGGGTACAGAGCAGAGGACTTTGGGGAGGAGCTCCAGCTATGTTGGTGGGGACGGCTCCCTTGGGCCTGTGGCCTCAATGCTTTGTATAGAACTGTTCAGGTTGGCAGAGGAGCTGCTTGGGAGGAGCTGAGGTCTAGCCGTGGGAATTTAAGGCCTTGGACTGGGTACCTTTCCTTTGGGCATCCTGGCCTGGGCTGATGAGCCAATTGCTTAAGTCTTCTCTGCCGGGGACAGTCTCAGTGGCTCTAGAGACCACTTGAGCACAACTCTTGGGTGCTGAAGAGCCATCTGCTCAGCATCCAGGAAACCTGATGCCTGTGTTCAGAGCCAGGGCCACTTAGAAAAGAAGGCTGCCAGCTGCCTAGATCGAAAACCACCTTATAGGATTCTATATACTCTTTCCCCATTGTCTTAGGTTGCCCCAAGAGACCACTGTTGGCCACAAACTCTTATGACTAACTAGGAGAAATCCATGAACCTCACAAGTGTTGCCAGACAGCAGATTGGGCTGGGCTGACTCAGGGATGATTGTGTTCTAGGGCTGAAGTCCCCAAGAAAAATAAGCCATCAGGCCTTAACAAGCATATGGCCAGCTCCCTCACAATCTGCTGTATTTTGGATCTTAAGTGTCCCCCAAGCCTTGTGTGTTACAGGCCCTTGGAGAATTACTATAGAGAGGTAATTATGGGGTTCTAACCCTTTCATCAAATTCTTCCTCTTTCATATCCCAGTGGGATGTGTTGGTTTGACTCTTGCCATGTGTGACCTGCTGGCTTGTCACAGGCCCAGAGCGACAGGATTATTTGTCTGTGGGCTGGAACCTGAACCTAGGAGATGAACTGTACCTTTCCTGTCTATAAGGTGGTTATCAGAGGTTTATTACAGTCAAAGAAAGCTAACCAAGGCACGTTAAATGATTTTTGACTTAATTTAAATAAGGCAAGAATGACAAACACTTCAGGAGTCAACCAGACTACACCCTTCTGAGCCTTTCCTTTAACTTTCCAAGGAAAGTAAGAATACTATCTGTGTTGATTCATTGCGAAGGTCAATGGGAGAGAGAGCTTGAGAAAGCTTTGCAAATTATTTCTCTCAAGGTAAAAGAAAATATTTTCTTGTGATTCATGAATTGGTGTTATGTAGTAACACGAGTTAGCATTTAAATACCCAAATGCCTCTTGCCTGATATAGCCTTTTGGGAGCCCAAGTTTGGACATTAGCCTACTTACTTAGGGGACCGTATAACAAAGCGGGGGCTTTCTAGGCAGTCTGAAGTTAACTGTCCCAGATATTTTGACTGCATGGGGCTGGGAAATCCAGAACCATCCAGCCAGACTTCTGGGTCTATCCTGGCTGGGTATATGGACTTTTACGTCTTTCACGAACCAGACACTCTTTGGGTATGAGAGGCTTGCATCCCCCAGGTTGGTAAATGCCCCTAGCTCATGAGCCCTCCATCACAGGGCTAATTGTGGGCCTTGAGTCACAGTGAGTCTGAAGGCTCTAGAGCAATATTAAACTGCCCATTGGCAGTGACTGACAGCTTTCAGGATTGAAGTAATGAGTCCAGAGCCCCCACTTGCCTGTAAAGCACCATGGGGGTAATTTCTTGGAGTAGCTCTTTCTACCTTTCAGAAACCTGCCTCTTGTGCTCTCTGTACTCAGTGGGTGTCACATTCATCTCCTGCTCTTTGACCAGAATTAATTACCAGCATTATCCGAGGGAGTTATTTATATTAGTCTCAAACCAATGAGCTACTGCAGCTGGAGGACCATCAAATACAATGTATGCTGATTGCCTCAGTGACTTCCAATCTGCTTTGGCAGGGGCTATAGGAGACCACTGAGAGGCACCAGGCTATTATTATTATTATGTTTATGTTTATGTTTAGGATTGATGTCTGGAGGCTGGGGCTGGGGAAATGCCCAGGAATTCTATTTCTTAGGGAGTTTGGCTTTTTTGTGTGGACATTGCGATGCAGCTGTTGCACATGGGTGGTGGTTGCCTGCAGTTGGATGTGAGGTCCCTGGTTGGGAGTCTTCGTGACCTGGAGGCCCATGCTCATCTTTGTCCTCAGAGCTCAGTGGTTCATACTTCCACGGTCCAAGTTTCGACCTGACGCAGTGTAGTCATTGTATTGAGTAAAAGGTGACCTGGATGCTCAGTGTTGTGACTGTCTTCACTATCGGCCCTCTACGGAGAGCACGCTAGAGGTGTTAGCACTCTGTCACATGGGTTAGAACTTTTGATCCCCCCAGCCACTTCAAGAACTATCGTGTGTGTGTGTGTGTGTGTGTGT
>NC_034597.1:15512258-15527961 GCF_900095145.1 Mus pahari | reverse complement strand
AGCTTCCTCCAAATCCAACTGTTCTATTAAAAAGTGTATCTAAACAGAAAAAAAATAAAAAAAAAAAAAAAAAAAAAAAAAAAAAAAAAAACCATGGGGTTCCCCAGAATGCACCCTGATGGAATCTTACCTTCGTTTATTTTGGGAACTAGGGGAGGAGGAAGGGGACATTTACATCTCCACAACAGAAGGGATTTTAGCAACAGGCACTTGACCCAAGTGATGTCTGAGAATTGTGTGGGGGAGGGGCTCTGTAGACTCCCACATTATCTTCTCCGAGGGGAGCTTAGGAGGCCTCTGGGAGCCTGCAGTTCGGTATGGGCCCCTCAGAGCTTCAATGTTGGTTAATTTTCATGTATTGATTCAAAGTTGTCATAATGTAGTGAGTTTTACCTCACTGATTCAAGAAAACCCCCCAAGGCTCCAGAGTACAATGAGGATTCCTGGCTTGGTCCAAGCCACTACCTCACTGGCAAATGCCACTTGGGCACAGGGGGTCTAACCTGAGCCTCTGTACAGTCTTCCTTTCATCTGTTTAATCTCCAAGTGTCACACCACGATGTTTTACATTGTTTCCATACATCCCTTCCAACCTCAGCAAAGGATTCTGGACTCCTCTGTGTCAAGTTGAGTCACCTGGAAAGAAGGACCCTAACTTGAGGAATCACCTCCATCAGATGGGCTTGTAGGCTTGTCTCTGTGTTGTTTTTCTTGATTAATGGTTGATGGGGGAAGGGCCCAGCCCATTGTCAGTGGTACCTCTGGGAAAAATGGTCCCGAGCCAACCATAGAGAGCAAGCCAGGAAGCAGTGTTCGCCTGTGGCCTCTGCTTCACTTCCTGCCTCCAGGTTCCTGCTTGAGTTCCTGCCCTGACTCTTCCCTCAGTGATGGATTAGGAAGTGAAAGGTTAAGTCATATTTTATTTATCATAGAAATGGAAAACAAAGTAGGACTGACTCTGATTGAAGCTATTGGGAGCTTTGTTGATGTTGTTGTTGTTGTTGTTGTTGTTAACCAAATAAGCAAAACAGTGGTACAACTTTTTTTTTTAAAAAAATCCAATTCAGAAGCAAGCTTGAAAAAAAAATACAAAATGGTGGCTTTCCACTTTAGTAAATATTTTTCTTCCTTCTAGAAGGAAGCATGGTTCTTTCTTGAACCTGATTTTAAGGTCACTTCTCTAATACCTATGCTGCTGGCCCTTCTCATCCCCACTTTGTCGTTTCTTTCTCTTTAATGTCCCCTTTGTAGAATAGCCAGAAGTGATCTTTGATCTCTTGGGTTTTATTTGGGCTCAAATCAAGTCCCGAGACACTCTACGGGGATTTGTGACTTTGTCATGGGGTGATGGTGGCTTGGGAGGACAGGCCCTGCTAACTCCTTCCAGAGGCAGATCAGCTGTGTGCTACTGTTTCTCTGCCTCCCCCAACCCCTGACCCCAGGCCACTCACTGCTCCAGGAAAACCACCCTCCCGCAGTCTTGGTTGGATAGGAAGGGTCTCTGTTTAATACATTTTCTTCTAGCAGCTAGGCTACCTGCGTGCGTGCGTGCGTGCGTGCGTGCGTGCGTGCGTGCGTGCGTGCGTGCATGCGTGCGTGCGGAGGGAAGCCACAGTTTGCAAACCGGAGGGGACTAGGCAGTTCTCGCTAGGGAATGCTTCTCACATGATCACATGATCCTGGAAGCTGGGGGCATCAGTGACATTTCAGTACAGTCCCTTAGTTCCTCTACCCTCCTTGTTTAATGTTTTCTACTTTCTCTAGGACGTTTAGGCCCCCGCTTTGTCCACAGAGTTGTGATGTCATGATTTCTCTGTGTGCGGAGTCTCTGAACAAAATGACCTTCTAGGAGCAAGGCAGCCTTGGGAAGATAGGCTCTCCAGCCAGAGACTGGGGGGGGTCCTTGAACTTTTTTCTTTCCAAACTGCTCACAGGATTTCTGTGTCATCTTGTTTACCTTACTGGAGATGAGCTATTACATTCTTGTCTGGAATCCTTTTCGGGGAATCATAGTTGTTTCTGCGCTGTACCCCATGGTATCACCCAGGCTTTCAGAGGGTGAAAAATAGCAGACTTGTCATGGTTATGGAAAATCTGGCCTGGCTTGGCCCCAAGGAATTTGTTAGGTCTGCTTTGAAGAGCTGGCGTTGCCAGCGGAGGAACCCTGTGGGCTCCTCCCTTCAGCGTCCACTCGCGGTGACCTTGGTTGGTGGTTCCCTGTCTCCTACTGGAACAACAACAGAGACATTGATCCCCACTTGAACCCTTTCATTTGGAATGTTCAGAGTGAAATATGAGATCCGTATTATTTAAACTAGATCTACCACAGCTTCTGTGCCTGGGCTCTACCCCTTTAGGAAGTGCGGGAGGGGAGAGTGACTATTGTGGGAAGGGCCTCTTGTGCTTTTGGTCACTTTGAGTTTGGCTCCTGGTGGTACAGCTGTTTGCTGGGAATGTCTTGCCGCTGCTGTTGATCTGTCGGGTTGGGGACACTGGGACTCCGTTCCTGATGGGGTATGACTTAGAAACAGCCCTGGGACAGTCTGCTTTCTGGAGGTGGGACGTCCTGGAGACATGACTGGTGGGCTCTAGGCTGAGTAGTTCAGGGGCTTTCTCTGGGTCAAAGTGTTGCCTGGCCCTGGAAAGGTGTGCACTGTGGCCCAACAGCTGAATTCTCAGACTTGGTAACTTGGGGACAGTCTAACAGGACACTGTTATGCACTTTGGGCCTGGCACTGGGAAGCACTTCGCCCAGGAGTGCCACGGTGGCCACATTCTAGCCCTGCCCTCTGCGCTCCTAGAGGCTACTATTCTAAGTGTGGCAGGAGAGGATTCTTACCTGGCCTGAAGGGCCATTAGCTCATGAAGCCAGCATGGGATCATTTAAAATAAGAATGCAACACCTTTTCAAAAATGCATATTCAAAATAGGTTTTCCAAAGGGTCGAAAGATAAAAAAAGTTTATAATTTAGCTTAATGAAAGATATATCGAAGATTACTGTGACTTATTTATCCCTGCTGTGCCAGTGTCTGCACTATTTGTGATAAAGCAAGACAATCACTGCTTCCTGTCTTTCCTTACTGGGAGTGACATCATGGGCTGCCCCAGGAACCCAGGGCGCAGTGGTTCCCCAGTCATCTGTGACAAGAGAAAACCGTGAAGTAAACCACAGCAAGGCAGGGAGGACAGAGCTCTGTGTTCTTCGAAGGGTACATGATTGAAACTCACGGAACCAAGTGAGGGTGGTGAGCAGGATGTGTGTTTACAAGCTACTCACCACAGCTGCTACCCAGACGAGGCCAGGTGTGGGCTCCGTATTACCGCTTTAGTGCCCCCACACTATGTGAGGCACATTGTTTCTGTTTCCAGGAGAGGAAACAGACCCAGAAAAGAACACAGAAATCACAGAGCTGAAAATGGAGGAGTTAGGGTCCTCACTCAGGAGTGACCACGTCCCCAGACGTCATGGGTTTTACCCACAGCAGTGTGCTGCCTTTTCCAGAAGCAGAAGCCAAACTTGGTCCAGGCTCCTGCTGCCCACCTCATACCTCCTCCATCATGCTTTCTGGCCCCTTTGCACTGGCACATTCTCCAGTGATGGAGTTTCTTTCTCCTCTCCTGCCAGCTAGGCTCCGGGCCTTCTGTACACAGCTCCTTTCTGGGATGTTACATTCGCCTGGGGGAGGGGATGGTTCCCCACAGTGACTCCCAGCCTCTGCTGCTGACATTTTTCTTTCTGCTCCATACTCTATTTGCTCCTCTCAGTTGAGCTAGGCCATGCGAGTACGAATCTGCAGATGGCTGTTCATGAGAGATGGACCAGATGAGAGCCACGATGTCTCCTCTGTGGGAATGGACTTCCAAGAGCTGTGCCCAGAGGAGCTGGGCTAAGTAGTACAACTGTGACTGCTCTTGAGGCTCTCTATACAGACCACCCTGGGGGAGAGGTTATCTATTACTCATAGACTAAAACGGCCAGGCACACTCTCTCTAGAGCCTCCAAACATTACTGTGTTCAAGCAGAAAGATTTAATCAAGGGAGCATCTTGGCCACACACTGGCCTCTGGACAGGGATAGGAAGGTCAAGGGATAGAGAGTGGTATCAACTGAAAGGGTATTCCTGAAGGTTCAAGGTCTGTGGATCCGGCTTGCTTATGTACTTCATTTTTATTGGGTGGGGGGTGGTGGTTCCTCAGTTTTTCCACTTGTAAAATGGCCCATAGGAGACTTAGAGGTTACTTCCTGCTGGTGAACTTCTCTGTGTTTTTCCATCATGGCTGGGAGAACTCTGGGTTTCTGTTGCTGACACTGGATAAATTTGAATTTGGGTACACAAAATTCTGTAGGAGAATTTGGGGATAAAGGTGAAGTGCCCTTCCTCCCATCCATCATTTCAAGTTCAGAGCATAATCCAGTCTTGTATGCTGTGAGCAGCATTGACTTGCTAACGTGTATGGAGACACCACACACACACACACACACACACACACACACACACACAGACACTTACATAAAAATACCATTTCCCTTTATCTTCGCATCAGTCTTATATTACAATATGCTTCAGTTTCCCCCCTGAGTAGCTTCCTATGTTCTTGGAGGCAAAACTTAGGGGCAGAGCCTGTGGCATTGCTTAGCTTGTGGGGGCAACATATAAAAATAGCACTCCACGCAGAGTTCTTGTCCTGCACGTCTGGAGTTTTATTTCCATTTTTCCTTCCAAGACTCAACAGCTATGCCAGTGCCTTGGCTTAAAAATGCTCCCCCTCCTCTGAGAATGTGCTCCGAGGGGATCCACACAGCTGTGCTCCTGCCTAGAACCAGCCAGCTTCCCCCTCCCCACACTCCCAGCCCTGGAAGAGGGCATGCCTGCATCTGGAAAGCTTGTTTGGGAATTTTCTTGAAGGTACCTTTCAGCTCTTGAGTTTGGTGGGTCTACAAGAAGTCACAAAGCTAAAACAAGCAGATTAACAGCTGCACAGATGTTAGATCGGGATGCTAAATCCAGAGATAAAGGCAAAGAGAGGTGACGGAGAGCATAGAGCTTCCAAAGAAGTACGGGATCCCAGAAAGTTCTCTTGCCTTCCAGAAGCAGAAGGAAGATGGCTCTGGCTCTGTGGTCCTGCTTGGTAATAGTCACAGGGATGTCTACACTGTAGAGGCTGGGAGAGGGGCAGCAGCCCCAACCAGAGCTCATGTCAGAAGGAGACTTTAGGCGGACTGATGTACTCTGTCTTTTTCTCCACCATCCTAATCTGGTACTTATTTCCCCTCCTTCTCCTTTCTCCGTTGCTCTATCCTGGCCTGGAGTGAACACTGAAGACATGAGCCTCCTCCACAGGCTTAGAAGAATGGCTGGGATAGAGGGTGTCGCCATAGAGCCCCAGGATTGCACACAGTTCTGCATGCCTTGTTTTTTCATCTTCCTCTTCTGAAAGGGAAGCTTTGGGAATATTCCAGTTCCTGCATGCCCCAGCATTACAGTGGGAACGTGCTCTCTGATGTGATTGAATAGTCCCCAAGATTTCACGTTTGCCCTCCTCTGGAAAATTTCTGTTATAACTACTACCATAGGAATGCTGGTTTGAAGGTAGTGTCACCTGTCTCAAGCCATGGTAGCCTGAAATGGGGTGCAGGACTTTCCAAACTGATGCCTAACGTTGTGTTAACAGTCTGGCTGGGACATTTCAGTAGGGCATCACTGAAATCCTGGGGAATAACAAAAGTGAATCAAACTGAGGATAAGTTTACTCAGATTCTCTCACTGTACCAAAATCCCTCACACAGGGTACTTATGAAGTAAATAGGAATTTATTTGGGCTCACGATTCTGGAAGCTCAAGGTCAAGCAGTCCCATGGAACTGTGCTGCACATGGCAGTGGGAGTGTATGTCTAAGCTGGCATTCACAGTGTGAGTCAACAAGAGGAGAGGCAGCAAGGAGGCCACACAAATCTTCCAGAGCCTTAGTATCTGACAGACTTCCTACGAGGCCATAGCTCTCAAACGTTATGTTACCCCCAATTCCTCTACCCTGGGAACCAAGCTTGAGGGGCAACCATTCAGACCATCGCAGTGGGTGCCAGCCAGATCTCAGTCATCTAGCCACTCTGGCTCTCGTAGGTCACAGCCTCTCTCAGCATCGTTATTTTATTCAAGTCCAACAGGCTGGGTCAGGTTCTCTCTGGGTCCCACGATCACTTATCTTCTAGGTCCCCAGCCAGCAGGACTTTGAGCAAAGAGGAAGGTGTGAGGAAGCTACCAATGCTAAGGAGTCTGAGGTCTGCCTAGCATGACTGACAAGAGGAGAGCTGCTTTTCCCATTCAGGGAGATCTGCTCCATGGCATTCCTCATCATGATAATGGATGAAGGACTTGACATAACTTGAGTTCAGCACTGCCAACCAGTACCGAGATAACCAAAGGGCGGGCAACCATTGGCATTCCTTGTATTGAAGGTAGGAGACCACAGTGTTTAGCTACATGTGCCTGAGTGTCACTGGCACCTCTCTCCCTTTCTAGCTGTGTAATCCTGGAGACCTGGCTTCACTGCTGTAGCCTAGTGTCCTCCTTTGCTGAGCATGATACAGAGAGACCTATCTCAGTGCTGGTGGCTATGACATTCATGTTCAGACATCTATCGAGTTTAGAACTGTCTCCAGTCTATTTTGCTCCTTGAGGCCATCAACATACCTTTTTTGAAGCTACTCTATCTCAAGTGCCTAAAAAATGATCTGGTTCATAGGAGATGCTTAGTGATTATGCCTTGATGAATTGAGAGCTGGGGATAAAATATAGCACATGATATGAAGCCATTTGGATAAATAGAAAACTAGACCCCAGAATCATAAGGCCCAAAAGCTGGGGTTCTCTCAGTTTAGCTTTATGGAGGCTGATAGGTCCACTGCCCCTCTGGGTGTCATAGTTAATTTCAGTTGTCAACTTGATGTACAGGGCAAGTAAGAACCTTAACTGAGGAGTTGCCTTCATTGGAATTAACTATGGACATGCCTTAAGCCATTTTTCTTAATTGCTAATTGATACAAGAGGGCCTAGCCTACTGGGTGCCATCCTTGGACAGGCGTGATCCTGGCTTGCAGAAGAAATGTAGCTGCGCAAGCCCAGAGGGTGCAAGCTAGTAAGCAGTGTTCCTTCATGGTCTCTGCTTCAGTTCCTACTTCCAGGTTCCTGTTTTGAGTTCTTGCCTTAGTTCCTGTGGTGGTCTGAATGAGAGCAGTCCCATAGCCTCATATATTTGAATGTCTGGTGTCTAGTTGGCAGGAGTGTTTGGGAAGGATTAGGGGGTGTGGCCTTGTTGGAATTGGTGAATCCTGGGGATAGGCTTGATGTTTCAAAATCCTAGACCATTCCCAACTAGGTCTCCTTCTCGGCCTTCTCCTCACTTGAGGATAAGGACGTATCTCTTAGCTACTGCTCCAGTGCTCCGTCTATTTGCCTGATGCTCTGCTCTCTGCCATCATGATCATGAGCACCAACCCTCTGCATTCACATGTGATCCTTGCCAAATGCTTTCTTTGCCATCTTGCCATGGTCATGGTACCTCCACAGAGCAATAGAAAAGTAACTAAGACGGGCCCATGTGAGCTAACCTGGAAGTCAGATAAACCCTCCCCCACCTCCAAGTCACTCTTGGCCAGTGTTTATCACAGCAGCAGGGAAGCACACTAGGACAGGCCTCCCGGTGTGATGTCAGGACCAGAGTTGCTAGACTTGGTAGATGGTTGTTCAGTGAATGAAGCTGTGCTAAGGGACGGCTTTGGGGAAGCCTTTCTCTGCTCCTGAGCTACGTGGGCATGGAACATGTGACCAGCTGCCCCCACTGAGGCAGGCACTGCTTGCCTTAGGCTTCCAGATGCTGAGTGGAGATGGGTGTGGCGAAGCTGTGTCTTAGAATAGGCACATGCAACACTTGCTTGTCTGAGGTAGAACAATGATCCTTGTGAAGCTATGTCTGCCTCCTGAAGCCCTGGGCACCAGGTACCTGGTCTCCCTTTTACTTCCCTGTGTGGTTGAACAAGTCTCAGGAATCATTGTTCCTCGTCCCTGTCCTGCAATACCAATATATCCTAGAGATAGTATTTACCTTAAGAGGTCCGAAAGGGTTTGGCAAGATGGCTCAGCAAGTAATGCACTTGCCATGCCAATGTGACGGCCGGAGATAGGATCCCCAGCACCCACATGGATGCTGTCTGGACATGGCTGCTTGTTGTTAATTCCACGGTTTGGAAGGCAGATAGATGATTCCCTGGAGCAAGCTGACTGACTAGAATACATGTTCTGGTGAGGCCTGGGCCCAAATAAGAGACCCTGACTCAATGAATAATCCAGAGAATGATCTAGGAAGATCCCTGACATCAGCTTTGGGTTACCACACATCTCTCCCCAAACCCATATACACACATGATTACATACATACATGCCAAAAGTCTAACAAACCAAGCAACCAGCCAATCAACCAACCAAGAGAGAGAGAGAGAGAAAGAGAGAGACCCTTAAAAAGCCTCTCACTGAATAGTCCTAAATACTTCTGAAAGTTTTATAACCTAAGAATCAGCTATTTATTTATTTATTTGTTTATTTATTTATCTATTTATTTATATAAAAATGAAAAGCCAGATCGTTTTCAGCCGTGGTGGTCCATGCTTCTACAGCTACTCAACAGTGTCTTTGTACATGATATTGGCTGTAGAGAGGACAGAATAGATGAATACAGTTGATCTAATGAACCTTCTTTTCTGTCCATAGATTGCAGGCAGATTTGGTTCACAGGTTGTTTCTGGGCTGACCACCATTTTCGATGGTGGTTTTGGGGTCAGCCTATTTTGACTTGCTATTCTTGGGTACAACTTGAGTCAGATAATCTAAGGAAAAAGCACAGCCATGTGTTGACTTTGCGCTTGGCTTCTTCTCTGTAACCCTCTCCAATAAATACACTAAGGAGAAAGTATTGAAGGTTCTAGAAATATGTGCCTTCTTTGAAGACTTGCTATGTCTGGAGAGGCTGGATTTCACCCCAGTTTCCAGTTTGTCTAGAAAGGCACATAGATGGGCCAGGATTGGAAGATCCTGTCCTGGGTGAGGTTTGGTCACTATAAATTTTCAAATGCTTGGCTTCTTGGCCAAGGCGAATGAAAGGCAAGGGTTGTTTGAGCCAAGGCATAATATTTAAGGCTTAGTAGGGTGTGTGAAATATAATCAACCAGTTCCATCCACTCAGCCAAGACCACACCATTCCTTAATAGTTTATAGTAAGATGTGCAGGTCTCTGGGGAAGCAATGGTACCCGTTAGCAGTTTGGGTGGATGGCTGGATGTCGGAGGCACTCACTTCCAAGAGAGAAATCTAGCTTATCTTTGCATGGGAAGTTTGATGGAAAGGTGGGCATCCTTACTCGACATTCTTGCTGTTAGCATCTTTCATGTTGATGGAGGAGTGTTGGTCCTTTGCCCTAGTGGATTGTCCAGGCTGGGATGGTTTCTTGGATCAAGTTATGGGCACGTTTTGGAACAGGCATTTGGTGTGGTGGTGAGATCGTGGCTTCTAGAACCAGACTGATTCTTGGCTGTGCGTTGTTACTTGTGGTGACCCTCCAGTCCTCAGGCTCTGACCCTTGTCTGCATGCAAAGGGAAGAGGGATGTATGAGGTGTGCCCTCACTGCTCTTGGACATTGGGTAACTCTTGGTCGCAAAGCAGAGTGACATGTAGCAGGTCTTTGGGGACTTACCTGACAAGGAACTGCACAGTTCTAATGTTCCCAAGTAGGAGGAAGCATGAAACGCCTCAGCGGGCTACTATTGTATGGTGAGTAGTCTCTTGTGAGTTGGCTGCCTCTTCTACTCCTCTCAGAGACATTGGGGTGTGAGTGTGTGAATCAGGCAGCACCGAGGAAGGGTACTATACCTCAGCATAATGCATGGCCTTGTATTAGTTAGTTAGTAAGAGAGGGATAACAGTTGCCTTGGACCATGGATGTCAGAAGCTGTCTTAGTAGGATCCTCAAGGCTGAACTTCCCCTTGATTGCCCTCCCCATATGATGGTCCTTCTGTCTAAGCATGACCTAAATCTTGCTTTCCGTCTATCTTGAGGTTGTCCCTATGGGTTCCTCTTTCCTTTGGGATTTCTTGGGGTTCTCAGTGGTGCTGGAAGGGGTGGAGATTTTTTTTTATTGTGAGTTAGTGAATGGGAACACCATGGAAGAGGGAGGTCTTAAAGGCTTGGAGGAGGACAACAGGGAGGAGGAGGAGGAGGTTGGAGGAGGAGAAAGCTGCTGTTTGAGATAGCTCTCTCACTTACGTAGACAGTGTGTGATCACAGCCAGCCCCACACAGACTTTCCTTCAAAAAGGAGGAGAGTGAGAAAATGCAATTTCAGTCTGTGGTTTCTGCCTGATTCCTGTGAAGGTTCCTTCTGGGCTGTGGATAGAAGTGTTCCCCCTCTTTTGCCAAGAACACTAACCCTTGGAAAAGTGAGGAAACCTGGAACCTTGCATATGCACCGGGGGGCTTGGACTTTAGGATATAAAGGAGATGACATCAAGGACACAGAAAGAGGGATTTAGGGACAGGGGAGCCAGGTCAGTGACCTAAGTCTGGATAAGCTATATTGGGTCTCTGTTCCTAGGCCAAGGCTTGCTCTCCCAGGCATGAGGCCATGTTTTCCAGGCCTGGGTCCATAACTCCATTGCCAACACAGGTGTGCGTTTTGATGGAGAGCTCTGTGCAGATCCAACGGAGTGTAATATTTATCTCTGTGCAGAACCAACAGAGTGTAATATTTATCTAGAACTGGGCTTCCCAGAAGATGACCCTGCTGGAAATCTCGCAGTCCTAGGAGAATGTTCTTGGTCAGGCCGGGAATCCATGCCCAGATGCCTTTGATGTTGGCATAGGAAACACCAGACAGTGTGTGTAGCCAGCTGGCAAGGCTGATGCATCTCTATGTAAAGATAGACTCTGGGGAGATTATAATTCTGAGAGAGCCCCCCCCCAACCCTGCAGGGTCTCATCCCTTCCTGCCCAGGCAGAGAGTGAGTGCTCAGGGATTCTTTCTTGGAGGATTCACAGTTGGTGGAAAATGTGCTTAGCATTTTATCCTACTTTCTCCCCTTCACTGTCAGTCAGGGGTGTTATGGGAGTAAGAACTCATTTAAATATGAGTAGCTGAAAAAAATATCATTAGGAAGATAAATTGAAAAATGCCTATAATACACTTCTGTGCTAGATATAAATGACTCCTCGCACACTGCCGCACCTACCCATTAACCCGGAGAATTGGAAGATGTTGTGGTTTGAAGTTCTCCTAGGAATGGTTCCCAGGGAACCCAACTACTGGGTATTCCTCAAAGCAGAATGTAAAAGGGCTGCATATAGGTAAATGCGTGATGGAATCTTTTTTTTTTTTTAAAGATTTATTTATTTATTCTATGTAAGTACACTGTAGCTGTCTTCAGACACTCCAGAAGAGGGAGTCAAATCTTGTTCAGGATGGTTGTGAGCCACCATGTGGTTGCTGGGATTTGAACTCTGCGCCTTTGGAAGAACAGTCGGGTGCTCTTACCCGCTGAGCCATCTCACCAACCCCGCGTGATGGAATCTTCATGATTTTGATGAATTATAACTTGGTGACCACATCACTCACCAGGAAAGAAATGCAATCTCTTTCCAGTACCTTTTGCTTCTGTCATGGGGCCTGTTGGGGAGGAAAAAAGATGGGCAGGTGAGAGCCTTATGATTTATGACCTTGGGTACTGGAAGGTTCCTCCCATATGGGAGGGGTTTAGACATGTGTCCTCAGAGTTCCAAGCATGTGACATTAGTTGGAAGTTACAGAAAACCTGAGTTGGACAGGGGCTGGGGTGAAGGGCTTGCTGCACAGCATGGGGACCCGAGCTCTGATTCTTATCATCCCCATAAAGATCTGTCCGTGGCAGCATGCGTCTGTGAAGCTGATGTAGGGAGGAGACAAGTTTCTGAGAGGAAATGAACACACTTGAAGGAAGTTCTGATCTGGGTAAATGTTTCTTACTTGAAATAGGTATTTTCAAAACATGTCACTGTGGTTATAAAAAAAATATTAGGAAGTTGAAGTAATTGCTTTCTTTTTTAAAGTTAGTTTTAAGATCTATTTTATGGGTTTGGTTTTTGGCATTTTCATACATTCTTTGTTCTTTTAAAAACAAAAATTTTTATTTTGGGGGGCATTTCGTAGGTGCACACACTATATTTTGGTCATTATCACCCCCCCACTCCCCCCCTAACACTTTTTTGGATCCACTCTTCCCTTGCCCTCCTGGTTCCAAAGCCTTTTTCAAAAAGTCCAGTTGAGTCCAATTTGAGCTGCCCGATTCTTGGGTGTGGGCTCATCCATTGGAACACGGTCAGCCTATGGTCAGCCTACGGGTGATCACACTCACAAAAAACCTGACTCTCCCTTCCCTTGGAGCCACCAACTGTCAGTAGCTCCTTTGTTGGTGCTGGGGTCTTATGAGTCTTGTTTCTCCTCCTGGGATGATGGCTGACTAGGATAGAGGTCTTAGGTAGACAGTCAGCTTTTGCCCTATCTAGGAGACAATGTTTCACCTGGGTCCTCTGTCACCTCTGCCTCTTACCTATTTACCCCATTTTTCCTGAGCCCTTGGGGAAGGATGAGTGAGCAACCTGTAGACACCTTTTCCCGTTCATTCTGACCAGATGCGGGTTTCTTGGAGCTGATGAGGACCAAGCTGGAGAGATGTATGAGTAAACACACGCATCTCCTGTAGAACTTTGATACTATCTCTGCCGGTTTTTTGTTTTTGTTTTTGTTTTTTTTTTTTTTTNCCTGGCTGTCCTGGAACTCACTTTGTAGACCAGGCTGGCCTCGAACTCAGAAATCCGCCTACCTCTGCCTCCCGAGTGCTGGGATTAAAGGCGTGCGCCACCACGCCCGGCTGTTTTTTTTTTTTTTTTTTTTTTTAACTCTTATCAGTCTTCCTCCCCAACTCTGCTCCCCATGTCCCCACCCCTTCCCTTCAGTCTCTCCCCTCCCCTCCAATCATCTTCTTTCTACTTTGATGTCAGAAGTCACAGCTTTCTGTTAATAACCTATTTAGATTTAAACTTTGGAGATCAGGCTGTGCAAGATGAAGCAATTAACACTCCCAGACTTCCCCGTATCTCCTCCCCCTTTTTCCTGATCCAGAAATGGCTTGAGTTTTACATTGTTAAGATGGATAATACTGGTAAATCCCAGGCCCCTGTCCCTTGTGCAGGAGTTCAGTGTCTAGATGCAGTCTTCCTGTCTAATTTATTTAGCAGTCTGAAATGTTGTTAAGTTGGTCTTTGGTTTGCTTCATTGACTTGCAGGCTAGCTTGTTTCATGACATTGATATTCTTATTAATTTCATCTAAAGCACCAAGCACCGAGAGGGAATTTATTGTTTCTTTAGCCTGTTTTGTTTAGGAAAGAGCTCATCAGCTTCCACATACAGTATGCCAATATGGCCCAAGTGCTATGAATGCTTTTATCTTTTTTTGGGGGGGGGCTTTATCTAGTCATAACTGCTTTGATACTATGAACAACTATGTTATGTTCCTGTCCTAAAACCTGTGGCTTTGGTGCCTGAGCTGGTTTCTGATGCTTTCAGGGGTTTAGGAGACCCTGTGGGATGAGGTAAGACTCAGAGATGTATTCCCTTGCATCAACCTGTTGTCCTGTTCCACTGTTCACTAAAGGGGATACACCATGGGCCCTAGACATTTTGACCATCTTCTCAAAGAAGCATTGAACCTCAGAGCTGAGTCTCTATGGCTGAGGGGCCCCTGATTGCTGTTTGCAGTTATCTACCTAATTGTTTTTGACTTGTCTCTCTAATTTTTCTCTTTTGAGGTCCAAAATGAGAGTGTGGTGTGCGTATGTGTGTATGTGCATATGTGTGTGTGTGCGTGTTAATAATATCCCCACAGTTTGCCTGTCTCCAAAGTGTAGCCATCAGTAGAACGTGTTTGGACATGGACATGGCTATTAATGCTCCTGGCTAATGAAGTGCATGTGTGGGTGCCTGACTGGCATGCCCAGCCCTACCTAGTCTTTGCTTCAGATCTCAGGGCTGTAAGGATGTGGCAGTCCCTTCTTAACTGCCATGGCCTTACTTCTTGGTATTTGTTTTTTAAATTTTGATCAATTATATATTGAAAAGGTATATTTTGTCATCCACTCTGTCATCTTTCTCTTTCCTTATAACTTTCTGAGTACCATATATATATATATGGTACTCAGAAAGTTATAAAAAAGGGTTTTTGAATATATATTCAAAAACCCTTTTTTCTAAAATTGGATTGGTGCCCCAGGGATGTGGCACAGAAATTTTTACTTTTACCAAGTGTCCTGGGCAATTGTAATAATCAGAAAAGTTTGATATTTTTGTGTTAGTTTCCCCTCATATTCTTCCCAACCCCTAAGGTTCTGTGATTCATTGTATTGTCTTTAAGATGCAGGGATGGACAGGGGGTGGTGGTGCAGTCCTTTAATCCCAGCCCTGGGGAGGCAGAGGCAGGTGGAACTCTGAGTTCAAGGCCAGCCTGGTCTACAGAACTAGTTAGAAAAAAGTGATTGTTAGCACAGGGTTATTTCTCAGTATGCCGGAGGTTGGGAAGCTCACAATGGAGGTATCCAGTGTCTGATGGAGGTCCTGTCCTACTCCATGGATGGGCAAGTCAGCACACTTTGGTACCTAAGAGGAGACTGATCCAAACCCCAGTGGTTGGGTCTTCCACATACAACTTTGCTGGGTACATAAACATTCAGACCATAGCAAAGGGATACCATTGAAGGATCATGTAGTTTCTGCCCTTCATGATCCCAAAGCACTGCCTGCATCTTCTAGCAGATTTGCCCTGGAGTTTAGTGTAGGTCATGGGAGAGCACTTGGAGGCACTTTGGATACTTCTTCGAACACCGATGTTGTTCTGTTAGCTACTTCTCTTGCCACTGTCACCAGTGGAGAAAAGTCACATGGTGACTTGTGGTGGACTCATGGCAGTGGGACCAGTTATGTCATGCCAACACACGGGCAACAGGAGAATGTGATTGGAAGGATAATACATCCTCTGAGGACCTGCCTTGGTGACTTTTCTAAGCGAGGTCTCACCTTCTTAAGCTTTCACAGCCTCCATACGCAGTGCCAACCAGCTGAGGATCAAGTGTTCAAACCTGAGTCTATGGAGACAGATGGCTTTTCCCTGGTCAGAGGTTACTGGGTCAGGGTCCCCTGCCCCTGACGTTCCAGCCAATAGATCCTCTTCCTTATTTCCTGTTATTTGACTTTCCTTACTCATACAACAAGCCTTCACTAGGGGATCATGTATTTTCTACCCACTGGATAGTTCTGAAGGACATGTGCCTGCAACATGTAGACTGTTGTATTGGAAGAGTGATCTTGGGAGTAATGGAAACCCGAATGTGGATCATTTCCCTGCCCCTGCTGACTGTGTGATCTTGACCAAGTAACCTAACTTCTCTGTTCCTCAGGCAAAGTGTAGGGATTTCAATTCTGTCTTGCATTGTTTTGATAACCAAAATTAATTTGGAGTGCTATTAATTATGAGTGACATCAATTTTCTTTGACTTTGCTTGATGTAGTTTTTTTCCCTCTTCAGTGTCAACTGTATTAGTCAGGGTTCTCTATAGTAACAGCTTTCAGA
>NC_034597.1:15511134-15512164 GCF_900095145.1 Mus pahari | reverse complement strand
CACACACACACACACACACACACACACACTATAGAATGAATTACAAAAACAATGGCTGGCTATGAATGGCAGGTTCAAGAACCCAGTAGTTGCTCAGTACACAGGGCCGGATGCCACAGATGGTCGTCAGATTATGTTGGACTCCCTAAGAAGCAGGCTCTAGTGCCAGGGACGTGATGGGCTTGCCAGCAAGGTGAGAGCAAACAGGCAAAAGGCAAAGGCTTCCTTCTTCCATGTCCTCATTTAGACTTCCAGCAGAAGGTGTGGCTCAGAATAGATCTGGATTAGAGGTGTGTTTTCCTACCTCAGAGACCCAGTTGAGAAGTAGATCACCCCACTTCAAATTAAGCAGAAATCCCTCACAGGTGTGCCCAATTATTAAGGCTGGGGTTAAGATGTGCCTTGTAACCAATTTTGTTTAATTTGAAAATCTTGTCTGATGACTTCTATCTTCAAACAGGGAAATTTATTCCATTTATGTTTATTAAGATTACAGGCAAACTGTGCCAATTTTTTTCCTCTCTTTTTTGGGTCATTTTACTTAAGTTATCTTGGCTCTTCTTTTCGCTTTCCTGTCTTCTGTTGAATGGAGAATTCCTTTGCTGGAATTTTAGTTTATTTCCTAAACTAATGTATATAATCTCTAGCACAGTGCCTGCCTTAGAAGGCATAAGAATTCCAGTGACTCAAGTCTCTCTTGCTATTGCCAACACTACGATGAATATTAATATCATAATTTTGCCCAAAGACACACTAAGCATTATTTTTATCCATGGATATGTTGTAAAGAAGCTGAGAGTCATGAAAATTATCCAGAAGATATTCTGTCCTGAACAGTACCATTTTTTTCCCAAACAAGGGAATGCTAGGACAGACAGGACCATATCCTACTTCATTTTTCTCCTGGGCTCATGATAACATCTCTCATGAGCTCTCGTGTTTGCAAAATGTTATCTTGAGCTTTTGATAAGTCAGTGCGTGTGTGTGTGTGTGTATGTGTGTGTGTGTGTGTGTGTGTGTGTGTGTGTGT
>NC_034597.1:15468139-15511123 GCF_900095145.1 Mus pahari | reverse complement strand
TGTGTGTGTGTGTGTGTGTGTGTGTGTGTGTGTATGTGTGTAGGTCAGAGGTGGATGTCGGTGTCTTCCTCAGTTGCTCTCCACCTTATTATCCGAGTCAGTATCTCTCACTGAACATATAATTTGCCAATTAGGATTAGGCTAGACTGGCTGGCCAGCAGGACCCAGGAATCCTCTTGTCTGTGCCTACCAGAGCCAAGACTGCAGGCTGGATATTTTGTCCTGGGGACTGACCTCAAGTCTTTTATCACAAGCACTTTAGTGATTGAGCCATCTCTTCAGCTCAGTGTGTCAGATGCTCTACTGTACTATACTGCAGGCACATAGTAACCGGTGGCTTTTACACAGCAATGAACTGAACTTCTTTCTAAAAGCATCCCAGTTTTGACTAGTTCAGCTAAAATCAGCAGAACCATCTGCACCTGTCCTTCTGACCTCTGACCCAAGGCTGGGGCTGCTCCATACTGCTCTGGCTGTGGCTCTGCCTGGCAAGTGTTCCCCTTGGGTGGTGAAGTGGATCTCGATGATTCTGGGAGCAATCGCTGGTGAATCAGGAGCACGGCAAGGGATGCTGTAGAATGGAGGGAGGAGTGAAGCAGACCTTTTCTGTGGAAGATGCTTTCACATGACCCATTACCTAGACGACAATTCTCCATCACTGTTGTCCCCCAGTGGCTGATGGGGAGCCAGGTAGGAATCCATAGCCCCGCAGTTTGTGTCATTTAGATATGCTATATGTTCTGCACCCAGACCCCCCACTGTTCATCTAGGAATTCTGAGTGAGGGTGAGGTGGCAGTGAGCCTCTTGTGGTTCATGTCTTTCAGTGGTCCTGACAGCACAGATAGTCTGAGGGTGGCAGTACTCACACCAGGGACCACTGGCTGACCATAGTACTGAGAATTATGACAGGCGTTTGTGCACACCGCCCTGTGACAGGGGCTGCCAATCTTTAATAGATCCTGGAGTGGCAAGAGCTGGGAATGAGATGGGGGGTGTGATGCATTCTGCCAGAGACGGGTGCCATCTGCAGGGTTACCTTTTTAGCCTCCTCTATATCTTACTCATAATTCATTAGGCAGATGTGTTGGCTACCTGGGGTAGAAGTCTCCATGTGCTCTTGGACAAGCTGTGGGTGCTTTGTAACCTTCACAGTGTGGAGTTACTTCCTCTTCCTGTGCACACTCACGGATGGATGGAGAAGACCAGTGTGAGAATAGCCCTGCAGACTCTGGAAGGGCTGGCATGTTGCTTAACCTGGGCAGGGAGCAGATTAGAAACCCAGAATGTCTAGATCTTCTTTGAAACCCTCATCTCCAGCCCGTGTTCCATCCACCCATCCCCACCTACTAGCAAATGCAGGACCAAAAATGGTGGCATCAGGAAGCAGGCCATTGTGCGTCAAAGGCTGCCTGGGCTTGGCAGTACCTGCTGGTAGCTGCTGACCTGAACAGCCAGTGCTCCCAGGTAGGGCACAGCACATTGGATCCCATGTGTGAACCTAGAACCATGCCCTAGATCTGCTCCCTCCACTCTAGGGTCAGGGGATAACACTTGAGCTTTTAATGTGTGGAGGAGACACAGGGAGTCCCTGGGGGTGCCTGGAGAAGGAGCTCCCCAAGGGCTCATGGCATTCAGGACTAACCATGAATGTGGTTGGTAAATACTAACTTACATTCATCCTGGCATCTATAACTGATACTTCTACAGATGCACTTGAGGAAACAGGCTTGGAGAAGTTGACTTTGCCAAGTCCATAGAGCTGGTAAGCAGGAAGCTTAGATTCTAATACAGATAGGACATACTCATGAGTTGGCACAAGGATCAGGAAGGTTCTACAACTGGAAGAGGTTATTACCAAGGCGGTCCTGTCAAGGAATTTTCCCTATGGGGGTGCTGTAGGTTTTCCGGGGAGCTTGTGGGATGAAAATAGATACAAAATGTATGGAGAGTTCAATACTTCTCTCTCCCTCCCTCACCCCACCCTCGAAAAGGTTCAGACTGCCCACAGTCAGTTCATTTGTCATAGTACCTAGCACAGAAGCCAGTTCTTTCCCTTCGTGATCTGTCAAACAAAACAGAAAGAAAACAACACACCCATGCACATGCACATGCACACACCCAAAAGCCCCCAACCAGACTAAAGGAAAACAGTAAAAAGTGTTCAGGGCTGTAGAGGTGCTGACGGTTCTTTACGGTCCAAATGGCCCATCATGGTGATTTGGGTGACAGGGGAGCTGGCTTCCTGACTCTAATGGCTTTTTAGGAGTGTTATATTCTTAATAACAGATTGTTCCTAGGCTAGTTTTTGAAATTATAGTTCATAAAAATTATATCTCCATTTAAAGGCAGGTAAGAATGGAAAAGAACAAGGGGCAGTGAGTGGGACAGAGAGATTGTAAGTGACTCCAGAGACGGTCCCACTCAAAGACAGAAGCCCTCAGTGGTTTCTTACTTTGTGGTGGTCCTGAGACTGTCAATGTGCACAGTCACTCTCTAGGTGAACTTGTATCTTAGGTGGTGAGAGGTCCTGCATGTGATTGTTGGGTATTCATCTGTGGTTTATGGGAGAGCTGGAAATGATGAACTACCTCAGCCTTCTCTAGGGCTACTGACAGGAACAATTCATAGGGTTGGTTCAGACTTGCTTGATGGTGTCAGAGAAGCAGGGGAGGGGCAGAGCCTGCCATACAGAAGCTTACTAGAGGCAGTGAACTATGTCTCTAGTCCTCAGGATCCTTGCCTCCAGCCTTGGCTGTCTTACTTCTGGGATGCTGCCATACTTTTGTGTTTGCAAATGAAGCAAGTCCTGTAGAGGAGAAATGACTTGTGTAAGATCATGTTGCCACTGAACAGGGATGGGAATCTAGACTAGATGCCTCAGATTCTAGGGTTCCATTCCCTATATCACTTAGGCTTTGGAGTGTATTGGCTTGTCAGTGTTTCCTTTAGATTTGCTGTCCTCGGAGTGAAGGATGTATCTGACCTTCCTGATGTCCGTGTGGATGACAAGACCTTGTTAGGACACCAGAGCCCCACTGACAATGATCAGAGCTTCTCAGAGTAGAGAAGGCATGGATGGGGTTTTCAGGGCATGGCTGATCAGCCTAAGACTGTCGACTGAATATGATATCCATCAGAAAATGGGGATGGAGACATTTACTCAACACACACACACACACACACACACACACACACACACACACACACACACACCACATACATACATACATACATACATCACATTTCTGATGCTTCAAGTAGATAGATAGACAAATAGATAGATATAATAAAATATTGTTAAAGAAACAAATGACATTTTAAAGAGTAACCCAGATGGTCAATAGTTAAGCTAAAATCAAGTATAAAAATATAGACACAGGAAGTATCAGCTGATATTGTGAATCCTTGACTTTCAAGCCCAAGCAGCCTAATAATGTTGAAAGGGACCCAGAAGGCTATCATGTCCTCTACATATGTTATCCCGACAACCCCAAACCACTCTCAGCCTTGTGATGCTACCATCTGTACTAATTAATCTTATAACTTCTTTGAAAATTCTAGTGTGCACGAGTACATAAAAGTGCCACAGTGAGCATGTGTGTGTGTGTGTACATGTGTGTGTGTGTGTACATGTGTGTGTGTGTGTGTGCATGTAGTGGCAGGAGGATGACTTGTAGAGGTTGTCTCTTTCCTTTAACTTGTGTTTGTCCTGGAGATTCATCTCAGGTTTGGTCGCAAGCACTGTTACCTCTTGAATCATCTCACTGGCCCTGTTTGCTTCTCTATGTGGCTCTGTTGCTTTATCTCCAAAAGGAAGAGACCATGAAGACCTGCTGGGACCACCTACCACTGCCACGGTGGATACGAACTTAGGAAATCAGAACCCTGCCTTCAAACCATAAAGTTCATGGCATCGTTTTCCGCTGTGAACTAGCTAGTTTGAGTGGACCGACTCCCTGGATTACATTGAGTACAAAGTGGGAGAAGAAATAGTAATCTGAGTGCCTTCCCACAAGTCAAGCATCTGTGTGGACCACCTTTCCTCTGTTCTTTTTGTTTATAGGAGAGTCTCTCCTCTCTTGCCAGCCCCTGGCTCTCCTCTGAAAGCACACTTGCAGGTCTCTGGTGTTGGAATCAAGGGGGATGCCTGTTGGGACATCCTTCTGCAGCTGGCATATTGCATGACCAACAGGGGAGTTTCTTCATGCTGAGATGGCAGCCAGCATCTCTCCCCACAGGCAGGATTCGGTGCCTCTTCTTGCCATTGCTCCCCCTCTGGACTATTTCTGATGCTTATTGACTTGCTGCTGGAAAACACTTCCCAGGGATGATCAACCAGGCAGTTTTCCCTCTTCATTTTTCTTTGTTGTTGTTGAATACATATGGGTAACTGGGGCTCTCTACTTACACTTCATCGATTCCTGAATTTACGAGATAGTGCTGTAATTGACAATTTCATCAGTGCCTTATGGGCAGAAATAAGTGTGGGACCTGTGGCTGCTCACTCTGCATGAAACTGGGACATTCCAGGTCTGAGCTATGGCCCAAGATGGCATCACTTCTTTCCAACTGTGCCCTGACACTGCTGAGTGTCCTTGGGCATGTCACAACTGCCCTTTCTTGGATCTGGCTTTCCTTTACTGGCTTATGAGATGTTATATAAGATGACCTTGACAGAAGCCCTTGAGTTCTAGTTCCTGAGTTCCAGTCTGAGACAGAAGCCCTTTATGTTGGTGGTTCTTTGTGTAAAAGCTTGGGTACCTCCGTGTTTCAGATGATATTCTTGATCCACTCATGTGTTCTTGCCTTTGTTTTCCCCAGGGGCCTGATGGATGTGGCTGAGTCATGTGCTGGCACAGCCAGAATCCCTTGTGACTAAGCTATGTGTTTGCAGAGGGCTGGCAGAGCCACTGTATAGCATCTGGATGGGGACAGCCTGACTCTAGCATTGCCCTGATGGGGAATAAACCTCAACCTTGTTGGCACGTAGAAATAGTACCTGCCACTGTTGTTCACGGGTCAGGACTCCTCCAACACATCCTTCTGACCATCCCTGTCCACTGGCTACAAGCCTTGCTTATGAATACAAGGATCTGTCTCCTTCCAGATTATTATGGAAAATCTTGCTGTCAGGTTCTTAGGATGGGATTAAGTCAAATGTGTGATAAAGGTCAGTTCTTGGCTTTTATCCTACCTGTAGCCTGCAGACAAGCCAGACACTTGCATAGAAAAGCAACACTTTCTTGGGATTTGGAATCGGGCACACATGTGTTTGAAGCTGGGTTCACTACAGTTGGCGGAGTGACCTAAACACCAGCCTTTCTGCCACTCAGAGTGTATTTTCTAGGAAGTTAGAAAACCGCTTTGATCTAAAACCATGTGGGCTTCTCTTGGGATCCATAGCTCCACCAAGCCAGTGGCATACAAGATGCTGTGGGGAAGGCCACAGACAAGTTTCTTTTTATAGTTTGTGTGTTTGGATGCGCTTGTGAAAAAATAGAAGCAACACTTCTGAGCTCGTGATTTCTCAGATATTATTGCTCAGGACAACATTATTTTGAAAAAAAATGGAGCTAGTTTTAATTTGATTTAAAGGACAATGCGTAGTGCTTATTAGAACAGGGTAAGCAGACATGGTCAAAGCCAGAAAGATGGTCACTGCTGTGCTAAGTGGTTACAAAGGCCTAGAGTAGACAACACAATAGGAACAGATCAAGATGTCTTTCCATTCTGGTCAATTCCTGGAGGAGGGGATGGATACTTCTGAAAGAAAGCACAAGAGCAGAGACCAGCAGTGGACCAACCCTGCACATCCCATTAGCCCAGCAGGGGATTCTGCCTGGTCATCCAGGCACTTGAGGGTTGCCATAGCATCGGAGCCTGAGAGCTAGGAGAGGTCTTGAATGTGATCTGTTGTTTTGTGTAAAACTTAGGTGGTTTTATACACAGTTATTTTATGAATAGAAAACTGATGAAAAGATCCAGAGAGTGCTTGACTTGCCTAAAGACATAACAGTAGTGACATAGGTGAAGTGATCTTTCTGTCTTCTCCTGGGGAAGACATTATTTCCTATCTGGCTTCCTATTGTGGTCAGCAGCTTCTTTGTTTAAAGGTGTCAGTGCAAGATCTGCCTGAACACAGATGTATAATCCTATCTGCTCTCCATCACTGTGTGTTCTCTGGTCCTCACATGCTGGAAAGAGGAGTGGACAGCCAACTGTGGGAAGAAGAAGCAATGATCTGTAAAAGTCTCTCCTTTCGTGCCTATAATGTTGAATCATTAGCCTGCAAGCCAGGATGCCGTTAGCCTCTGATTTCTCCCATCTAAGCTCTATAGATTTAGGTTGGATCATGGTGGGAGAGGCCAGTGCTAGGTTCCCCCTATAAAAGGAGTTGAGATGGAATCTGAGGCCAGGAAGACTAGATGGAATTACACAGCAAAGCCTCACTTTACTCTCAACCATGACCGTGACCTTCCTGTCTCTCAGATCATCGTACTCTGTGCGACGTTTTTCAGTTTGAAAGTAGGGGTGGATTGAGAACTTGGACAGAGCGTCTTGAGAGCCCAGTCTCATCCCAGCATATCCTATGTGCCTCGGAGACACCAACATCACACACTAAGCTCCTGAGGCCTCCCAGTTGCAGCAGGAGGCTGTGTGTACAGTGTGGAACCCATGTGAGACCCCAGGGCCTAATCAACAGAATGTTTGATTTCCTCTCTTCTCTATTTCTTCCTTGTTACTTCCTCTTCTCTCCCACCAGCCTCAAACCTGTCTTTTTCTAAGCAGAAAAGGCCCACGGATGGATTCTCCTTGGCATAGGACCACAGAGAGCTCCTGAACTCTGTTATCTTGGAGGGAAGGAGAGGGTAGAGAGGTGTGAACTCCTTCAATAGATATTCCAGTGTCCTCCCTAGAACTCCCTAGCCTATGGCTTGCTCATGGTACTTTAAGGCCTTAAAGTGCAGAGGTGACCTGCTTTGCTGTGACACTGGTGTCCCAGGGTACCTCTTCCAACCTGATGACTGCTACAAGACAGTGAGTGTATCTCCTCTCCACTGTGTGAGTAGCCCACAAGGAGGACACTCTACCCTGGCATATTAGCTGCTGCTCCAAAAGCCTCTATTACTCTGTATGGCTGAAGGTGGGGATGCTCAGAGAAGGGTGTGGCCTGGCCATAGATATGGAGAGCCCCCCCCCCCAATGGGAGTGAAGAGGTAGCCCCAAACCAGTCTGTCCTGTGGAAGTTGGCTCCAGTGATTATGGCTCACAATGCGAAGCTGGGCGGGTGCCAGGGCATGTTAATACTGCATGAGGCAGTAAGGAGACCTGGGTCTTGAAACCAGAGATGTGGCCTAGAATGGAACTGAACAGTGGGCCTCCTCTTAAAGGGGCATGACGTGCTCACAGAAGTATGCAGTGGCATTATTTCCCTCTAAGGCTGCTCGCTATATTTGCACACAATGCTTCCGGAAGGGCCATGGTCATGGATTAAGGAAGGTGTTTTGAGGGAGGCACTGCCTGACTGGATGATTGTCTTGTTGTTTTGGCTAGTGACTGAGGAGGAGAAGGAGAAGGAGAAGAAAAGTAGATGGAGGAGGAGAGGAGGCAAGTGAACAGCAAGAAAGGTAGGGGAGATGAGGCAGAGAAGGGAGCCTGCGAGATCTTCTTGGATTCTGCCACAGTCTTAACTAGTAAGCAGATTAAGAAAGGGTAAAGAGGGATGGAGCTCAGAAGGACCCACATGACCTATTCTGGCCTTCTAGGTGCTGGCATCCACATTCCTGCTCCTTTTCTTCAAATCAGGATTGAGGACCTGCTCCCGTCTCCGTGGAGAGGGTCTAGTCAGTGCTGTTTCCTTTGAGAATGACCTGGCTGATTCCACTTGGCCAGGATCCAACCATTTAAAGAGCATCAGGATCACAATGGATCACAGTCAGGATCACTGATGTCAAGGATTTGGGTGAAGGGTGGCCTCCATCTGAATGGCGCCTCAGGGAATTTTCTAGGCATTTGGTGTTAAAAGTTCTCCAGAGGGCTTGTGTTCTTTCCAAACTGGTGGCTACCTGCATCAGTTAGGATGCTTAATCACTTCAACTTTTGGAAAACACCAACTCCGATTAGCTTACAGTTTCCCCCGTAGGGAGAACATAAATCAGGGGAGAGCAAGTGCTCGTGCAAGGGTCCAGTGATGTTGGTGAAGCCCTGGGTACTTCTCTTCCTTTATTCTGACATCCTTAGAGGCATCTTGTTACTATTGGTTGGCACCTATGCTGAGCAAACTCGTGTTCTTGGCCTTTTGTCCAAAGATTTGACATTTAAAGGCTCACATGCATTTATAGAAGAAGCAAGAGAACTCTCTGGAGTTGGGGCAGGGGGACTGGATGGCTCAGTGGTTAAGGGAGTGCTCTTCTCAAATACCATCAGAAGTAAAGCTGGGCTGTGACCCACACGATATGTCAGTTCTCTGGCCCCTTTTCTTCTTTCTCTGGAGCTGAGTCTCCAGGTATGTCTGGAATTGGGAACCCTGAGCGTCACATGCCGGTATGTAACATTTTCTAAAGCCAGCCTCAGGATCCTATGTACATTTGAGTGTTAGAAACTCCCAGACCTGTCAGGATGCCCACAGGAGACAGGGGAAGCTGTCTCAGACTCAAAGCGAACGCCATCTGCAGTCTTGGTCTTTTGAGCTCTTGCAGGCTTGAGCGTGGTGCATCTCTTGGAGCCTCCTTTTGTATCACAGGGAATGTTCTTGGCTCTTTGACTCAAGATTTCCAGCTTTCCTGTTAGATTCACACATGCTCCTGGGGTCATCTTTCCTGTTGTGGATATAGAACTTGGGCAGAGCCTAAGCTCTCCAGATGGAGAGTTTTGCAACACAAATCCTATTTTTATATTGACTTAAATTGGACACTGAAGGGGGAATATAATCAAATCATCTATCTACCCATCCATTCACCAGTCCATCCATCTGTCTATCCGTCCATCTATCTACCCACCCATCTACCCTTCCAGATGGGATCCCATGATTTCTAGGCTAGCTTCAAACTACCTGTATAACAGAGGGTTATACAGTCTCTCAACTTCTGGTCTCTGCTTCTTGAGTGCTGGGCTTAAAGCTGTGTACCATCAGGTTTGTTGATTGAGGATTGGTTTATTTCCTTTGAAGACTAGGTCTACTGTAAAGCCCATGGTACTTTTTAAAGCTTGAGTTAAAAAAAAAAGAACACCCCCCTCCCCAAACCACAACCATGACCACCAACAACAAAAAAATCCTGAGTGAAATCAGACATCAGCTCTTCCACCTTTCCTGAAGACAGTATTTCCATAGAGAAATACGTAGGAATGCACGCTCTCTCATTAGCATTTCAATGCTCCTCCTCCCAGACCCCAGCCCTGCCTGCACATTGCCCACGCAGGAGTTTCCCACTAATGAATTCTCTGTTTTAGCTCTTGTCTTTGTCTTCTCTGATCTCCTTCATTCAGGCAAGCTCAAAGTAGGAAAAGCTGTGTTTACCAGTGGCTTATTTACCTACGGTAGGTTCTAGTTAATATCACGTTTTGTTTGTTTCTATTCCCCCCACCCCCACCCCTGGTAAACTTGGTGAGTCCCAGTGCAATTCATCTGAACAAGGTGAGAATATTTAAAAAGCAACTGTTCTGTTCCTAGCATTCTGGTAGATACTGTGTGTTTATCTGCGCTATTGATGACATATTTTAGTGCTGATGAGATGGAACTCCTGACTTCTACAGCTGTTCTAGGACTGCCCTTGACTCTACCGCCAAGATGGAGTGGTGGCAATGAGGTTTGGTGGGGGCAGGCAATGCTTCTCCTCTCTAGGATGCCCTAGCCTAGCAGAGGAGATGAGAGGTACACTCGTGTCATTTTGATCTTGATCCGTGTGGAAGCTGTCACTTGAGAGATTTCTGAGCAGGAGAGAGCCACCCCACCCATGGGGAGAAACTGTGGAGAACTCTGTACTTCCTTGGGACCTGAGCTTACACACTGATGGGAGACATACTATGTTTTGTGGCGTGTGCTGGGTTCAACGTGTGTGGTTCACTGGAGGGAAAGGCCGTGGGTTCAGCTGAACCCATTAAAGCTCTCGGCACTTGTGGTATTTTTATGCTCACACTGGAAAGCAAGAGCTTCACGTCCGCTATTGGCTGCTCTGAGACTCATTTCTTGTGGGACCTGTATTCTGCAGAGCTCCAAGGTTTGGATAAAGACCGAAATAAGCTGAACATTGGCCCCGCCCCCTGCTTATTGCAGCCCTTCAAGAGTGACAGCTGTGAGGTGTGAGTGAGGGGATGTTGGGAAAAATGCTCTAATTTGCTTCTCCTGTCTCACATTCAACTTAGCACCCCTGACTGTAGCCCCCAGCAGCCCCCCAGTCCTAAGACTTCTGGAGACTTGAGGCAGGTAAGGGGTGTTGAAGGGGAGGAAGTGCAAACTAAAAAAGCAGAACGTAGCGGGGAAGCCAAATCAGGGGAAAATTATCTATGGCAGCACACGACTAGTCAGGTGCATATAGTCTCCAGCCTATGGAATTCTCCAACCCTGATCTGGCTTTCCTAAGATGGGAGAGGAGGCCCCTGAAGAAGGCACCTGGAAATGGCTCATCAGAACTTCTGGGAAGTTCTGGGGTCTCTTTAAGGTTCTCCAAAGTCACTATAGAGAATGAGGACTTAGAATTTGGGTATGACTAGTGATAACCAAGGCCAGGGGTCTGGGATTTATAAGTCTGGGGAGGAGAGCACAAGGGTGCCATTTATCCATCCAGGGCACTCCAAGGGCACTGGGGGGAGGGGAGGCAGAAGCTCTGCTGAGGTGGCAACAGCCCCAAGAGGTGATGAGACTCGCTCTGTCAGACACCTTCTGTGTGCTGGGGGCTAAGTGAAAGGCTTCAGCCTTAAGAAATGGTTCTCAGGTCACCACAACTGACAGTTGAGGAAACAGACAGAGAGAGGTTAGGTTGCCTTAGCAATGTCACTAAAGCAGGGACCCTCGTTCCATAGGTCCCTGTGTGGAAACCGAGGAAGGCGGGTGAGAGCAAGACAAGGAAATAGATGAATGGGAGGGAGATGGGGGCTCAGGGAAGTTTCCTGAGCTAGAGATGCTCTTTTCTTTCTGTGGCTCTGTAGAGAAAATGTTATTTGGTGAGGGGGATAAATAACATGTCAATCATCAGTGGCACTCTTTACCTCTGGAATGTTCCACTGAGCACATGCCATGGTCCCATGTACCCCAGAGCCTTTGCAAGTGCACTTCTGTCTGGCTAGACTCCTTGCTGTTTCTACCCTTTGCATATTGGTTTCTTCTTCCCTGCCAAATTCTAATTTCAAGTCATTGCCTATAAAGCCTGGTGCAGGGTACATGCTCAGCAGAAATCTGTTGAGCAAATGAACCAAAAGTTCTCAGGGTTAGGGAGAATAACTATATAGAGGAGTTAGGAAGACTTTTAAGTGAACCTTTTGGCATTTTGATGTCTTATGTGAGGCCAGAGCTATAGAAGTGGAGATGAGGTTGAAGCCAACCTGGTCAAGATGCAGGCCAAGCTCCTGTCCCTGCTTTTCCCTACTGATCCTGAGAAAGGCTGTTGTGTGCCTCACAGACTGAGGCTAAAGTGAGGCTGGAGTGAATGTGGAGGCTTGCGTGTCTCCTGTAGCTTTTGCTGTGTGGTGGCCAGAGCTTTCCTAAGGGACACAGGACCCTCTAAACAACAGCTAGAATCATCCCATTTTGAACTTTCTTCTTGGGTTGACATGGGAACCAGATGCAAGTTTGTCTTTCCTACCTGATTTGTTATTTTGTGAATTGTCCCACAGTATGGCAGTAGATACTTAGAGGCTGCTGTGTGTGTGCCAGGCACTCTGCCAGGCCTTTTAAGTCTGCCATTTTGTTGAAATCTTTCCTGTCTTCACACAAGGACCCACTAAATAGGCGTGACTCTCTGGGGACAGCCCTGAGCCACACTGGACCTTGAAAGCTATTTCTTCATGCAAAGTCCCTGTCAGATTTACAGTACCACCAAGCAGAAGGCACTTCTATTGTCAGAAGACTCCAAACTTGAACGTTAGAACATTCTTTTTTTCCATTCTATGTGTGACCAAGCAAGTTTTGGCTGTTGCAGTAACCGCAGAATTCCCCGTGCTTCATAATCACTTGCATTATTTATTGTCCTGGTTATTAGTATTAAAAGCCATAATGATTCAGCCTTAAGGTTGGTGAGGCAGCAGCAGACAGTGCCTGACCTTTGTAGGGATATTAATATACTTTCACAGCCTCCCTTCAGATGGTCCAGACTCATGGAATGAGAGCCAGCCCCTGAAAATAATCGTAAAACAAAAGAATCAATTATCTCTAACTGGGGTGTTGATTGGCAAGTAAGAACCAAGTGTTTTACAGGAAGGCCTTCAAAACAGGACCACATCTCTGGCCAACTTCTAGAAAGTGTGAGACATGAAAGCAAGGCAGGAGGAGCTGTTGTTTGCCCTGGCCTGTCACCTCTGGGTAGAGATGGTGTGTGGATAGCATCAGTTGCCTTAGTAGGGCCTAGATCTTGTCCCTTTCCCAAAGGTGTTGTAGCACGATGTTTTAATCCCCCCCTGAGCGCTTGGCTGGCTGGTGAGGCTGCATGGAAAATGTCAGCCTGATGGCCCAGGCCAAAGCCAGCATGCCACTCAGCTAGCTTTGCAGGGCTGACGTGGCGTGTGGCTGGAAGCTAATGGAAAGGTCACAAAAGCCCAGGACAAGGGAAGGGATGGGGCCAATAGCACTGCCCTGTAACGTGATCTGGAAGATGAAATTGTAGCGTGGAGCTGAGAGATGCAGGGCTGGGGAAAGAGACCTCGGCATTTTCCATGATTAACTTTCTAATAGTAACCCTGTGTGTACAACGGGTGCTTAGCAACGGGAGGCATCTTCTCAGAGAGTGCATTAATAAAGTGCATGTGGCTTCCCACTGTGATTTGGTTTTCCCCTGCTTGCTGGAGGCAGAGAGATCAGACCACAGACCTGTAGCCCTCGAGGCTGAAGTCAGGAGGCAGCGGAGTGTGTCTCCTTTCCTAATTGAGGTGTCCCTTCCCTGGAGGATCCAACAGAGCCCCTGTTGCCTAAAAGTCACAAGGAAATGGATACTTAGGGAATTCCTCATGAGTTGGGACAGAACCCCAGCTCTTAGATTTGTATGATGTGCTGTGATGTTATATATGTGCATGTGCATATGTTTGTATGCATGTATAAGTTTGTGTGTGTGTGTGTGTGTGTGTGTGTGTGTGTGTGTGCACGTGGACACATGCCCTTGTGTTTTTTCAGGCCTGTGTGTGTATGTATGCCAGAGGTTGATGTCCAGTGTTTTTACTCTTTCATTTCTCATTTTATTTAAGAGGAAAAAAATAGATTTATTTATTTTACGTGTACAAGTGGTTTATCTGCACATAGACACGTGCACCATAAGTATGCCTGGTGTACTTGGAAATCAGACTGGGGTGTCAGATCCTCCAAACTGGAGTCACAGACAGTTGTGAGCTACTGTGTGGGTGCTGGCGACTGAACCCAGGTTCTTTTAAATACTGAGTCATCTCTCTAGAGCCTACCTTATTTATTTTTTGTTTGATATAAATAGACTTGCAGTAGTTTCACCCCCTACTCCCATCTCTTATCTTCCTTTCCCCCACGCCTTATTTGCCCATCATGGCTGTTGAGCAAGGCAAGAGGATCCACCTGTCTCCACCTTGGCAACACTGGCATCACATTCTGTATTCCACTCAATTAAGCTTTTACGCTTGGTCAGCAAGCATCTCATCCACTAGCCATCTCTCCAGCTTTTAGCCCTTAGAGATAAAGAATTTATCATAAAACTATAATAATGGTTTCATGTGTTACAAAGAATGGCCCACCTGGCCTAGGAGGACCTGAGTTATTGGAAATAAAGAAAAGGTCACCTATGGCATTTGGGGCCTGAGGCCTTGCAATAGAATAGCTTAGTCTGTTTCAGGTGCCAGGGACCCAGTGGTAAGATAACAGACAGGGAGTCATTTGAACTTATGGACTAGTATAGGAAGTCACAGCATGGTAAATGGGCAATGTTTTCACTTCCTGTGATATTGAATGATTTTGACTATGAAGCAGGTCATGGGGGTAGTCATCTGAGTATGGGGGTGACCAGTCAGGTTCTCCTTAAGGACCAGGAATCCATGAGTTATCTGTCTGAGGGAATGGTGTATTCAGGTATGTTGAATGGCAGTGGCTAGAGTTTGGTTGCTGGAGCGACTCTGTCCTCTGTCTGCCCCCTTGCTGTCTTCCTCCTTGTTTTATTTTTTCCTGGGGTACTTGTAATTGTCAATCAATACCTTTACATTTGGCACATCTGTGTGCATTGCCACTTGCTCCCATGACTGTCCCCTGAGGGCTCCATTTTATCTGTCTGTCTAGTTCTCCACCAGGGAGGAGTCCAGAAAGGTGATTCTCTGCATCTTCTGGCTTGAAGAGGAGCTGAAAAAAGTTGATGGACAGGAGAGGGGGTGGAGCCAAGCGAGGGATGAGGAGCTCAAGGCACAGGGGTAGAGAGAAGGGGGGGGGGCTGGAAATGGAGCCTGTAGAAGTCTTTGTCCCTGTCTCACTGCTACTGGGAAGGTATGGCTAGGAGTCAGGTTCCTGGATTTGTGAGCCCTGCCTTGGGAATCTTCAGAGTTTCTTGCTTCCAGCTGCTGGGACCCCTTCTATGATAGTCCTGTGCCCTGTAATGCCATGACGCTTCAGTTGTTGTGTAGCATCTAAATCTGTGACCAACCCTGATGTCAAATCAGCGGAGGCGTGGAGCCCTTTTGAAGGATGCCAGGACCCCACCCAGGCTCAGGGTGCCCAAAATGTCCAGATATAGGGATCACTGTGTTTCCAGAGCACTGTATGTGCTTATGCACCCTGTGGTGACTGAAGCCAGTAGCACCTTTATCCTGTGCATCTGTGCAGAGGTCAGGCAGCAAGTGACACAGGGACACACTCTTGCTCATGATCCTGAAGCAGAGGTCTCAATGGCTGCTGACTCCAGTCTGTGTTCATACCAGGGAGTTACACTGGAGTGCCTGTTACCCCCTTTCCTGCCCTTTCCAGTGCACACACCTGTGTGTCCCTTAGCTGCTGTCCGGTGCCCGTTTGCCCACATGTGGGCAGCACCTTGAGATGAGGATGGGGAGGCTCTCTTTCAGAGGTTTTCCTCCCCTTCGCTCACCCCTCCTACCCACTCGGGAGAGTTTCCGATCTGTACAGCCACACTGGAACACAGAAATGGGATGAGGCCAGAGTGGAAAGTTCTGTAGGCATCCCGTCCACAGAGAGAAGGCAGGAGAGGGGAAGGAAGGGAGGAAAGGCAGCGGGAACTCCAGCTTTGTTCAATGCTCTTTAGAAATGTCTGACTCCTTCATGTCTCATGCATTGTGTAGCTAGTGTGTGTGTGTGTGTGTGTGTATGTGTGTGTGTGTGTGTGTGTGTGTTTGGGTCTGTCAGAGGCACTGGACACAGCAGAGAGTAATGCAGACAGTCCTGCCTTGGAGAGCTTGGGGTTCCAATGGTTTGGAACAGGCCCTGCACAGGGTGAAAAAGACAAGATGTGGTCCATGGGGGAAGACACAAAGGGACCCCTAGAACAGGGATGGAGAGCACTGAACATACGAGGATGCCTTTGCATCCCATAAGCTATTGCAAGGGCTACTGTGGTTAGAGAAGGAAGCAAGCCTGAGAGTGCTGAGGTAAGATGGTGTGGTAGGGCAGCAGGATGGAATCTCCTTCAATGGAGAGATTAGCTCAACATGTGTCCCTTGTAAAATCTGGTCTCCCCAGAGCCCCTGGCCGTGTGGGGTTCTCTTTGGGCTGGGGTTCAGAGATCATTTGCTTTTTGACTGAGTTACTCCGCTCTGCCTGGAGCTGCTCCTGTGTTCCACAGGCTCTGGGTGTGGCTGCAGGACTGGGAGATGGAACGCCCCACCCTTCCTTGTGGGGTTCCCAGCTGGTGGGTGCTTAAGTGGATGTGTGGGCCCTGGAAGGGGGGTATGTAAGGAGGATCTGATGGTGCAGCTGCTGAGTGCTGGGATAGGGAGGAGCCAGTCTTGAGTAGGGGCAAGCATGAGGAGAGGCGAGCCCTAGGACTTGGGCCATGGCACCTACAGTGTGATCTATGATGATTCCCCTTGGGTTTGTTTCCAACCTCCAAGTAGGTGGTGCCATGATGGCTGGCTGTCATCTTGGTTTAGACCTGCACGTTTAGCCTACAGCCAGGAAGACCTCCCTAAGGAAAAATAGAGGAGAAGGAAATCTTCTGATCTTCCTAGGACCACTGACTCCCTGCTCTGCTTCCCAGGGAACAAACTCAGGTTCTGTTGGTGTTCTTGGCACAGTTAGTTTTTGTGTGTGTGTGTTTTGTTTTTTGTTGTTTTTAAAAAAATTCATCATTTCCATTTCTGAACCAAAGTTTTTGGATACACTATCTGGGTTCACTTTTTTAAACAAAAATGATTGAAGATTTGCACAGATGGCCCGCATCCCTTCATGGCATCTTGACTAATAGGCACAACAGTTGCAAGCTACCCTTTGCCCCCCGTGCCTTTAAAAACCACTGTCTTTGGATTAAGGAAACAAATGTGGGGCTCCTGTATGCTCTCACAAATGTCTCCTTAGCTCCAAAGTTCTGCTGACAGCCCAGATGGGAGCCAGCCCTGTTTGGCCTCTGTGCTGGAGAGTCCCAGTTAGTCCCTTCTGAGGTCAGAAAGAAGCAGGTAGGGGCAGAGCTTCAGGCCGCATCCCTGTACATCATAGAGAACATGTCTCCCATGTCAGTAACCATGGCTTCTACATGTGGGTGCATGGGGTAAAGGTCAGAGGTCAAGGACATTCAAAAGGTTAAGCACAGGGAATTGGAAGATGCAAAAGTGGTGTAGAGGGGATGCAGCTTTGGGGGAGGGGGTGGGTGGCACGTCTCCTTTGCTCCAAGCCCATGCTCCCCAGCTTCTCTTTTGCCTTGTTCTGCTCATTAAGCCGGTACCCAGTGTTTATTGGGAGGAAGAGCAAAGGTCTCACACCTGTGAGCACTGAGCATCTTAGACTACTTCCCTTCCCACATCCAGGATCTCCTCACCTTGCCCAACCTACGGGAGGTTTTCTAAACTGCAGTGTTAGGAAAGGCAGGATGCTTCAAGGGCCTGCCTTGGGCACCCACTTCCCTTTCAAGCTGGTCCGGGCCCTAAAGAGGATACCAAAGCCACACTCTTGGGGTGAACTGGTCTAATGTGACTCCACATAGATCCTGTGACAGAGGAGTGGGCAGCTTGGGTGGGTGGGCATGCAGAATGATTTTTCTCCCCTTGTTGGCACGCCCAGGATTGACTTTCTGTCTACAACTGTCCCTGAGACCTGGCTAGTTCCAAAGGACAGAATAACATGCCTTGGGGTATAGCGGGGGCTGCTGGACCTCAGGCAGAAGCACTGTCTTTCCCTTTGAACCGCACAGAGAGCCTGATGTTCCAGGACATACTGAGGGGAAGCCCCGTATTGCTCACTGATGTTATCAGGGAGCTTCTGGCCTGCGTGCCAGGCAGGTAAATTGATTTTTTTTTTTCAGTCTGTGGAACATCTAAAGATAGGCAAGCTGGTGTGTGCTGCTAGTATTGAGAATGGCAGGCCATCTGTGAATCACAAGCCCGCCCACCGAGGTGGTGCAGGGCCCAGGCTGGTGGCAGGAAGGAATCTCTGCTAGAAGTAGCCAGATGCAGGTGGGTGCCACTCAAGGATTGGGGTTGGGGGGTGGAGGGTGGGGAGAGGGAGTCGGCCTTGCTGGTGAATCTGGGGTCCCCTTTCTGGTTCCCAGGAGGGTGCTCAGTGGCTTGACTCAACGGCACTGGAGCTACAGTAGTCAACTGTTGTGGTTGCAGCTTCTGCAGCTGGATGGACCAGGGTAGCCCCAGCAGGGACGAAGCCTCCATGTTTTAGAGGCCTCACATATCCAGCCTGCGGTTGCTGGGTTTATTCCACGATGCCTTTCTGTCTTTGAACCATTTGGCTAGTTCTTTGGAGCACTTTATGTTTTCTTCAGGGATTTTGTCCCCCATACAGGCCACCACACACTTAAGTTCCTTCTAGGCACTGGGCAAAGTACTAGACATAGCACATGCCACAGTACATTAGGCAGCAGTGGGGGGTGGCTTTTTGGTGGCGATGTCCGTTTCTGTTCACCTCTGGGAAGACAGCCAGCAAGGTATGGAGCAACGGGAAATATTTCCTGGTGGTGGGAAAGGCCTCTCTGAGGAAGAGATATCTGGAAAGGAAGCCAGCCCAGTGGAGATTGGAGGGAAGACTCTCTCAATAGAACCAGTCTGTACGGTGGCCCTGAGGTAGGATGGGAAAGCGGTTGCTCTCTTCAGACTGCACAGACACATCTCTGAGAGGAGTGTACAGCCTGTGGAGCTATGCTAGGAGGTTTCCAGGGGGTTGTTTTTATAGATCTTTGTAGATCAACAGTGAGGAGGTTGACTTTCCATGTCAGTACTAGGAACGCTGTTGGAGGGTTTTAGCTAGCCATGCTTGCAACCTAGTTAGAACTTGCTAAAACTCAGTCTGTAGCAGTGAACCTGAGAAACAAGCAGGACGGGCATGGAGGCAGGACTCCACAGCAGGATACTGCCCGGTCCTGGTGGGAGGGAATAGAGGAACAGGGGCTCAGGATCAAACTGGACCCATCTCAACCTGTACAGCAGCCCCCACTGGAGGAAGAAACAGGCCCCCAAAGTACCAAGGACATGCTGCAGATTGCACCTAGCGTCTTAGCTTAAGGACTTCCTTGTCTCTCGTTGCCTTAGCCTGGGGTCTCAGGAGGCTAGGTTGCCTTGACTGTCAGAGAGGTGTTAGCGAGGAGCCATCCCCGGGAAGGATAACTGCTGTGACACAGTACCCAGGAGAGGGGCTAGAACAGTACAGTTACCTTCCTCTCACTCCAGAGTCCCAGGTCAAGGTGTTGGTAGGACTGACGCTGCATTCCTGTGAGATCTGTTTCCTTGGCTCCCAAGGTAGCCTGACCCTGGATCTCTCTGTTAAGTCATAGGGCCTTCAGTTTGGCCCCTAGTCTCTTCCTCCTAGGATGCCAGTCATACTGGATGAGGATGCACTCTAGTGACCTCACTTTGACTTGGTCTGTTCTTTACAAACCTATCCAGTCGTCTACCTCGAGAGTTAAAGATGTCTGCGTATACAGTGCAGAGACCACGCCCCCCGGCGTGCCTCTCCTTACTGAGCCATCTCAGTGGGTGGCATGGGGCTCATGCATGCTCCTGTTGTCCTCTGAACACTCAGCGCACTTGTTCAGTCTATCTCCAGGACAGTGGTAGGCCAGTGCTAGCAGATCTTTGTGGGTGGCCATGTGCAAGAGTGCCTTCTGAGACCAGCAGTATGAGGTGGCAGATGGGGTCGGCAAACACAACAGGTGTGGCATATGCTGGTCCCGGGCAGTGAGTGTGAGCAAGAGCCTACGCGCTGTTTTCATTTAGCCACCGGCTTTAAAGCATGTCTCCTATAATCACACAGATGTTGGACTGTTTATCAGGGGAGGGGTGGTAATAAACAAAGTTATTAAAAATAGCCAACACCATCAGTTATTTCTAGGTGCCAAGGCTGTTCCTGAACATTCTGTGTCATATTTATCTTGATACCACAGAAATTCAGTGAGCAGGTGCCACCTTTATGAGTTCTATCTTAGCGATGGAGAAATGACAGGTTGGGAAGGAAAAAAATAACTCATCTCTAGTCCTTCAGCCAGGCTCTGGTAGAGCTGGGATCTGCAAACATCAGAGTTCCTTTCCTCTAACTACTATGCAATTTGTGCTTTAAGCACTTTCCCCCCATCTGGGTTCCCAGTACTTACTTGGCACCTTACAACCACCTTTAACTCTAGTTCCAGGGATCTAACGCCATCTTCTGGCCTATGTGGGCACAACATGTATGTAGTGCACAAAAAAATATATGCAGGTCAAATACCTGCTATGTATTAAATAATAATAAAAAATTTTTTTTCCTAGATGTTTCAAGTTCTTAATGAGACTTGATTTTTCTGTGTGGTGCCATACAAGGCAGGCAGACTTTTCTTATGGTCTTGTGTTTCTCAAAATCTGCTCCATCAATCGGCAACTTCTTCCTTCGGTGTGGATTTCGTAGAAAGGTATATTGTCAGGCCCCAGTCCAGCTACTAGAACAGATAGTGATGTGGGACCTGGGACTCGGGGTAACTGACTTTCCACGTAATTTACACTCTCTCTCTGGATTGACAGCCTTGCCAGGTTTTGACGCCCCTGATTCACAGTGACCCTGTTGTACCCCTTTGTGTTTGCCTTTGTAAGTCTGAGGCGGGGTATCTATGGGGAGCCAGAATCTGAGGTGCAGGCAGGTTGAGGACAGAGCTGTGTGGCTTCAAACCTTCAAGTCAGCCCATGCACTCTTGGTAGGTGACAGCCCCAAAGGAGGGTTAATGTATAGTATGTTCGGGAAACACAAGTTTTCTTCAGTGAAGAATACCTCATTGTAATATGTAATCCACCCCCACTGTGTGTGTAAACCAGAGGTCAATATCATGTGTGTTTCTTTGTTGCTGGAGAGATGCTGAGTGATTAAGAACATTAGCTGCTCTCACAGAGGGTCTGAATTCAGGTCCCAACCCCCACACGATAGCTTACAACCCACCTGGAACTCCAGCTTCAGGAGAGATCTGACACCTTAGCTTCTCTGGACACTGGGCGTACACATAGTGAACATACATACATACGGACAAAACACTCATGCAAAATAAAAATATTAGAAATAAATAAAGCACAACATTAATTCTTATCTTTCTGATTGCAAAGCATGCCCATATTTCTTGTACGACACCCAGAAAATAAGTGAAAAGGATAGGACGATTATTATCTAGAAGTCAGAATAATAACCAGAGCCAGGAAGGCTGTATGCTGGAACCCTGGCTCACCGCTAGTGGAATGATGGTAGCTGCTTATCATATTAAGCACTGAATTATCATCCGGTCCCAAAATTTCAGGGATGTAAACAGTAGTCACAGGGAAGCAGGACCGTAACTGAGATGTCGGATGCCCTGGATTAGCCTGTGGGCATGTGGTTGGAGCATTCACTTTAAACTTCAGTTGTTTGTTTATCTTTTGTGTGTGGATGTTTTACCTACATGTATGTGTGTGCACTACCTGCATGCCTGCTATTCATGGAGGCTAGAGGAGACTGTCAGGTCTTCTGGAGGTGGAGTTATAGCTGGTTGTGAGCCATCCTGTGGATGCTAGGAATTGAACCCAGGTCAATTGAAAGAGCAGCCGGTGCTCTTAACCACTGACTCATCTTTCCAGCTCCAGTGGGTCTTTTTCTTCATTCCCCACACCCATGGGCAGGCGCTCCTGGGTTATGTAAGAAAGCAGGCTGGCCAAACCATTGAGTAGCAATCTTTCATGGTTCCTGCCTCTCTCTGTCTCTGCTGGAGCTCGTGCCCTAACTGCCCTCTTTATGGACTGGGGGTGGGGGAGGGGGATGGGGAGAGATGGCTCTTGGGAGCTTGCTGGCCCACCAGGCTAGCTGAAACTGGGAGCCCCAGATTCAGTGCAAGACCCGTGCTTACAGAAGAAGGCAGGGATCAATAGGGGCTGAGATCCCCTGCTGGGACCTCTGGCCTCTCTGCATGTGTGTATGCACACATGACCCACATGTACATGTATGCATACCCCATGACACACAGAAATATAGAGGGAAGAACACCAGTTACATAGCCAAGGTGATGTGTACAGTTATTTTAAGGAATTTTGTACCACCCTTTCCTTACAATTTCTTTCCATTTCATTAGCAGGGACCATTGTATTTTTGTTGTTGTTGTTTTGTTCTGTTCTGTTTTGTTTTGTGTTTTGGAGACAGGGTCTGGCTGTATAGTCCAGGTTGGCTTTAAACCTGTGATAATCCTCCTGCTTCAACCAGGACTACATGCGTGGACCACCATGACTGACTTTGAAATAGCTTGCTTGATTGTTTGATTGAATGATTGATTGGCATAAGTGTAGCAACAAATCTTTTTTTTTTTTTTTAAAAATTGGTTATTTTATTTATTTACATTTTAAATGTTGTTCCCCCTTCCTGGTTTCTCCTCTGTGAGCCCCCTATCCCATCACCCCTCCCCTTTGCCTCTTTGGGGGTGCTCCCTCACCCCTCTAGCATTCCCTTCTTAACTCTCTCCCCATGATGGCTGGTTCTTTCAGTGATTTTTCAGTGTTCATTGTCATTGGTTGGGTGGGTTGTAGTCAAGGTCTTTGTCTGTGCTCAGGATACAATCCTAGAAAAGGATTCCCTGAACGAAAGGAAGAAAGCATTTTTAAGATTTCTCCATCACTTTGCCAAGTCGCTTTGCAGAAAGGCTGCACAGCTTACACAAAACCTTCATCCAAAGTGGGAGAGAAAAAGCAGCCTTTCGGAAGGGCAATGTCTCCTTTCTGGAGGACTTTGGGGGTGGGGTAGGGAGGGTGGGGAGGATACTGAGAAGGAAAGGCCCATTCCCAGCCTTTAGAGCTGAGGTGCTGATGCTGTGCCCTGAAGCATGTGAGTGCTTCTGTGCTGAGCCAGGACAGGGCTGATTAGCGTTCAGCCACTGGCCTCTCCAAGTCTGCCCACGGGAAAGAACAGCCAGTTCACAGGTAATCCCTTGATATCGAGCTCTGGTTCCAGTCTAGTGATTTTTATCTAGGCTGATTGCAAGTTCAGCCCTGGCTGGGCCAGGGCGATGCCCGCTCAGCCCTCAGATCGAATTTCAAGGCAAGCAGCAGGACAGGCCCCCTCTGTCTTTTCTCCCATATGCCCTGAGATGAAACATTTCAAGGAATACGAGCCTGGTTTCTCTGGCTCATTCTCCAACTGGACAGGGTGAGAAACCAAGTGGAAAGCACCTTCATTTCCCATTGCTCTTCCTCCCAAGCATCTGCTCCCTTTTGCTTTTTCAAAAGCAGTCTGGTTGTGTGGAGTCGAGGTTTGCAACATGACTGTGTGAGATCCATTGAAACATCTCTGTCAGCTTTCATAGTGACAAAGGCAACTTATATTTTTCATTAAAATAGAAACCTTTAATGTATAAGATCTTCAAAAAAGAAAAACAAGAATACTGGACATTAGATCTCGTCAATGTGTCTACTCCGGTATCCTTTGACCTTTGACCTATACTTTATAATTCTCTTTCACCTCCTTCCTCCTCTGTTGGAAACCTTCATTTAATATCCACTGTGGATTCTAGCTCTCTGTCTCTGCCTCTCTCATACCCTACCCTCCCTCTCCTTCTCTCTCTCATATCTATTTGTGTGTGTGTGTGTGTGTGTGTGTGTGTGTGTGTGCGCGCGACACACAATATTTTTTCTTGTCTTACCATACTTGGCTACTGTCCTTTGCATCCATCCATGTTGTTACAAAAGCCACTCACCCTCTGAAAAACAGTGGAAGCAGTGTGGAGTCAGAGGCAGGGGAGCTCTTTCTGCTTCTTGACCAGCCAGCCCATACTTGGTGAACCCTGGGGTAATGAGATCTTTTCTGACAGAAACAAAATGGGCAGTTCCTGGGTGCATAGCACCTAAGGTTGGCCTATGATCCCAAAACACAGGCCTCTCCTGCTCCCTGACACACAGAGGATAGCAAAGAGGCTGGTGGGAAGAAGTGGGAGAGAGGAGGGTGAGGGAGGAGGGAAAGGAGTAGAGAGAAAAAGAAAACAATTTAGAAGTTACATAGAGTTTTTTGGTTTTTTTGTTTTTTGTTTTTTTAAAGAAAATTTTACTTCTTCTTGGCAGATTATAGAAATAAAATTTGGCTTCCCACAACCCGTTGGAGAAATAGCATTCTGTTCTTATTTTGAGCTGACAGCCTAAACATTGGTCTGAATTGAATGGACTACTCTGGAATGAAGCTCTGTTATGGATGTGGGAGGAGAGAGGAAGAGAATGAAGGCTGGAAATCCAAGGCTTCGGGGAAGCCTTTCTCTTCTCCTCACTTCCTCCCCTCTTCCTCTCCTCTCTTCTTCCTTCCCTTCCTCTCTTTTACTTCCTTACCAAATTCTGTATTTAAGAACACAAACCCTAACGGTGTCCATGGTTTCTCTTGGTGAAGGAATCCCTGACAAGACTCCGTCTTTTGATTCTGGAATGTTCTGGAAAGATGACAGACAGGCAGAGTGAGTTAAGGGCCCGACTCTGTCCTGAGGCTCCCTATTGGTATACCTTTAAATTTGCCTGAAGAAAATATAATTAGCCCTCAATGTGAGTCTGAGGGGTTAAATTTACCAAGAGTGACAAGGGGGGGGGCAGGACTACTACATTCCCCAAGGAAATGGTTTTTAGGGTTCCCTCCTCAATGTCCAGAGAGTGTTCAGATCCCAGCTGCACATCTTTCCTCTTCACGGTGCTCCCTGTCTTGTTGAAGCCTCTGTGGGTCTTGTTCACCCCATTGCAGTCGTCTTCCAACTGGGACCCTGACTCTCCTGTCCTACCAGCCAGCCGGGCTTTCAGAATGCTGGCATTTCACATTCCTCATTGATGATTCTTCCATAAGTCCCTGGCTAGCTGAAGGGAAACAGAAACCCCAGGTTTCCTTTCTTGGAAGCCCTTTTTTCCTCCAAGGGTCCTCATAATCTCTTCCTGTTTTATCTCTGTCTTTGGACTCCAGCCCACTAGCTGCTTTCTTCTCTTTACTGCCCCTTGGCTTAGTGCGTTCTACCCTTTTGCTTCCTTCTTTGCTTAGCTTGAAATCCCACTTGTCCATGACTAGTTTTCCCCAATATCTTGATTCTGATCTTCAACCTCTCTCTCTTTATTCTAACAAATCAGCTTTCCCTTCCATAGCCTCTATACCATTTCCTCTCTCTCAAAGCTTTCATCTTAATGCCTTCTGTTTGGGCATAAAACCTGTAGACTCCAACCTTGCTTCCTTTCATTTTATGAAGCCCTGGTCCACCCGTGAGTGCTTCACATTGCAGGCTAAGATACCAGGTCAGTAACCTAGAAAGGTTGATCCATTAATGACCCATGACTGAAGGAGTCCCGTGTTGACAACTTTTATCTCCACCCTTCTCTGCTGCTTGGCTTGCAGTAGGCTTCACAGGCACCTCCTGTTGTGTTCTAGCATGGATCTGGATTGGCTTAACCCAAGCACAAGGCAGGTAATGGTACCTGAGAGAGGTAGAAAGGAAGACGAGCTGAAGGACTGCTGACTCAGCTGCCAGGCCGGGTCTCTTCTGGACTCTGAATCAATGAGAGATGGCATGAATGAACAGATGGCCATGGGTTTGTCCAGGGCTCCAGTCTTCTAGATCTGTGCTTGGCCACTTTAGAGGTCCGCAGCCTGGGGCCTTCTGGGAAAGGCTCAAAGATATAGTATTAAGACCACTCATTTTGCTATAGAAATAGATCTTCTGCGAAGCATAGAAATAGATGTGTTTTAATGTTGAGTCCACTTTATCACAGCATGGAGAAGGATGGGATTCTTGTGCATTTAGAAAGATAGAAAATACTCTAGACTCTTCCTGCAGTGGAAGATGCGCACACATCCTTGCTTCCAGCTCCAGGCTGTACCAGAAGCTAAGAGAGGGATGTTTATTCTTTGATTTCTGCATATGAAAGGCGTGAGCTGGCTGAAGCCTTCTTCAGTTGCTAGTTTCTCCATCTCCAGCCCCCTAGCCATGGCTGCTTGTGTGTAAAATACAGCCGGTGGCCACAGGTTAGACGTGGAGGTGGATGGAGCTGTGTTCCGATTCCTCCAGCTGTGCAGACACTGCAGGCAGAGGACAACCGGGGGAGGGGGAGGACTTTAATTTTCAACCTTCTTTCCAGGAGAGAGAAATGAATGCTGAATATGTGATACCACTGCGAAAAATGCATGTAATTACACAGCTAGGTCCCCGTGTCAGCATCAGCAGAAGAAACTAGCTCTTGTGAGTCAGGAGGATAACAAAGATGGGACAACTGGGAACAATTTGGCTGATGGTGATGGTAGATTGGACCCCGACAAGGGGAGCCTTTCTATCCAGCAGCCTGTGCCCTGCCTTCCTGTACCTCCCACGCCTTTTAGTTAAAGTGAACATTGGCTCATGACATGTACCTCCCATGTTGTCTGAACTGTTAAATTACAAACCCCCTAATGCAGAAGATAGTTGCAATGACAACCCCAGTAAGATATGACATTTCTGACACTTGATTTCCTGTAGCTAAGGGGGTGGTGACCCCAACAGCCATGGATAGTCTCACAGGGCCTACTGTGAGTACAGATGTGGGAGCTACCAGCCATGTGCTTTTGTAGGGTTCTTAGAAGCAGTTTCAAGGGTAGTTTTGGTTTTTTAAACAAGATCTCATGTAGCCCAGGCTGACCCTGAACTCACTGTGACATCAATGATCACCCAGAACTTCCTATCCTTCTGCCTTCACCTCCCATGTTGGGATTAGTGGTGGATGTTGTCTTAGTGTTTCTGTTGCTGTAAAGAGACCCTATGGCCATAGCCACTCTTGATCAAAAGGAAAACATTTAACTGGGACTGGGGCATAGTTCAGAGGTTTGGTCCATTATTGTTGTGGTGGGAAGCATGGTGGCCCGTAGGCAGACGTGGTGCTGGAGAGGTAGCTGAAAATTTTAAATCTGAATCAGCAGGCAGCAGGGAGAGAGAGCGAGAGAGGGAAAGAGCGAGAGAGGGAGAGAGTGAGAGAACGAGAGAGCGAGAGAGGAGCAGACAGATACTGGACAGGACTTGAGCGTTTGAAACCTCAAAGCCTACCCCTAGTGACAACACTTGCTCCAAGTAGGGTACATGTGCTCCAACAAGACCACACTTCTAATAGTGCTACTCCTTGTGAGCCTGTGGGGGCCATTTTCATCCAAACCATCATACAGATCCAGTTCTGTGGGGGTGATGGGATCAAACCTACGGTTTCCTGTGTGACAGGCAAGCTCTCTACCAACTGAGCTAAATCTCTGGCCCTGGATGGTGGATTCTTGAGGGTAGGGGACCATATACAATGGCATGCACAAACGTGACCTAGTGTACTGTAAGTACTGGGAGTGGAGCATATGAGTTGGGCCACTGTTAGCGGGACACAGGAAGCAGATCCAACAGTGTCCTCAGTCAACAGGCACCAGTGGGTCTGCTCAGAACCTTTAGGAAATAAAACATTGTGAATTGATGATCCCATTAACTTGAAAAGGAGTTACTGGACTTTTCTGGACCCTTGTTGAACCTGTAATTGAAGTTTTGGTTCTATGGACTACCTCTGCTGAGTGCATGGACAGCCCCTACGTAGAATTGTTTTGTATATAAGTGATGAAATGATCATACACCCCAAATCTGGTCCAAGAGGGAGAGGTAACATGATTGTTCTAAAGATCTGACCCAGTGCTGGGGCTATAGCTCAGTTAGTAAAATGCTTGTGTAGCATGCATTAAGTTTTGGGTTTGGTCCTTAGTACTGCATAAACGGAACATCCTAGTCCATACCTGTAATCACAGTACTTAGGAGGAGTAATGACCAGACATCTGAGGTTAACTCTGGCATCCGTGGGTCTGGGTCAGGGTCAGGGTCAGGGTCAGGGTCAGGGTCAGGGTCAGGGTCTGGGTCTATGGCTTCTTTTCCTCTGAGAGGAGGAGGAGGAGGAGGAGGAGGAGGAGAAGAAGAAGAAGAAGAAGAAGAAGAAGAAGAAGAAGAAGAAGAAGAAGAAGAAGAAGAAGCCTCAATTCAGAGGTAGTTAGTTTTTGTTTGGAAAGTAGATTTTATTACATTTTTAAAATCAGAAGTCTGTTTTTGCTCTTCCCCTGTGGCCTAGAGGGTTTTGATACTGACAGTATTTTAACCAAAGAGGCACCATGTCTTCTGTTTTAATAGCATTGGCAGGAAACCTTGGGAAATTGAATGGAAAAGCCTACATTTCATGCTATTAGCATTTAAACCATCATTATAAATTTCATCATTTTACCAGGTGCCATCTAATTTACCTTATATTCTGCAGTCTTGGGGAATGAACCCAAGGTCTCACTCTACAGACGTTCTACCACTGCCCTCAACCTTAAAATTAATCTATATCTATATCTATATCTATATCTATATCTATATCTATATCTATATCTATATCTATATCTATATCTATATCTATCTATCTATCTAATATCTATCTATCTATCTATCTATAATTTTGACACAAAGTCACACTCTCCTGGCTGGCCTTCAGTAGATTCTGTACAGAGAATGTTTGGCCACAATTGTGATCCCCTTGCCTCAACCTCCTGCGTGCTGAGATTAGGGGTTGCATTGCCATGCTCCAGGGGTTGGACGTTAGGCCCACGATACCAGGCATAGTCAGTTCACACTGCATGGGAGATGCTTGGAGCTTTTGTACATATGATCTCATACAATCCTCACAGTGGCCTAGGAAGACAGTGATCGTTATCACTGCCTTTCCCCAGGAGGGTAAACTGAGGCATGGTGATACCACCTGGCATGCCCAGTGGCAAAGGAAAGGTAACCAGTTGAGGGCAAATTTGAACTCAGTTCAGGATTTCCAACCCTCCTCTTGAGTGTCCACAGCATGCTCCACAGAGGTGTGACCTGTGGGGCTTCAATGTCTTCTTATAGAGCAGACTCTATATAGGAAATATAACGATATACTATAAACCTAAGAATGTAGGCTATAAGTATAAGGATGATCAAGTCAGATCATCAATGGGTAAACCTGGGGTCTCAGTCCTCCAGAGAATCTGGGTTGAGGATGGCCAAGGGAGAGGAGGAAGTTTACATGGAGAGCTAGGCACGTGGATCAGGTGGGTAGCTAAGGGTAAGGACAGTCATTCTAGGAAAGGAAGGAGGAGAGAGGTAGGTGGCCTGAGGGCTGGCCTCAGTCTCCCCATCTTCCTCGGCTTGAGTGCCCATGAGTGAAGGGGTGCAGAGGTGGATTCCCCCTTGGAAAAATGGTGCAGCAGAGAAGAGGCACGTCCGCTGTCAGGTGACATGTGGGAGGCGTCAGGTGACATGTGGGGAGCACGCCTCGTGATTTTCCTCTTTTCCCAGGTGCTTTTCTGCTAGGTTTTAATGGCAGCACCAGGCAGGTGTTGAAAGCTTGCTTTGGAGCTGGCTGTGACATCAGTGCTGCTTGAAGCATCTTCTGTGCTTCCTAGGCCTCTTCTAGCAAGGGAGGTCATCCTGGTGATCTCTGTGGGCACTTGTAGCTATGTGTGAGATCCAAGCATGGTGATACACAGTTGGCAGTTGAGACGTCCATGCCACAGGTCAGACATGAATTGCATCCTTACGAACCGAGCACCAGCTCCCGCCACACAGATCATTTTGGTTTAACTAGGACACACCTGACCTCAGTCTGCTTACAGGTGCAGTGAATCTGTTGTGCGGTCTCAGCTTCAGTCTGCCCTGATCCCTTTCCATGTGGGTGGTAGTGCCTGTTTATCACTCCTTCCGCCGGAGTGTTACAGTGAGATGCACTGACAGCTCCCTCTGATTTCTGAGCTCAGGGCAGAGAGGAGTCTTGAATGTAACTGTTCTTTTCCACCCACCTCAGTGAACCCTCTTCTGCACCAGCTCCTCCATGCCCCAGGAGGATGTGTCACCTCTGCCCCCTCCAAGTTCATTTCCAGGTCAGGGCTGGTCCTTTGCCTATTGCAGAAAGGCAGGACAAGAAGCCTCCCAGATAGGGCACGGGGTGATAGCTTCCTGCCCTCTGAAGAGACCAGCCTTGGTCACAGTAGGACACTGCAGATCCACTGTGCTGCAAGTGGGGAGGACCTGGGTGGGGAGGCAGAGATAGAGGCCGTGTGGGAGGGGAAAGAGGCAGAGATGACAGGATCCGTGAGTGAGTCACCAGCTTCAGGCTCCAGCTGGAGAGCCCCAGGGAGGGGGAACAAGACATTGCCTAATGCAGCAGGCAAGGGCCCAGCTTGGGTCTGCGATCTGCTCTCAGCGTGTGTGTGTGTGTGTGTGTGTGTGTGTGTGTGTGTGTGTGTGTGACATTCTCCTGGGACATGGGCACAGAGGAGTGAGTGAAGAAGAGCCGGGGGTGGAGACGAACAGTAGGATTCAAGGCTGATCTGCCTTGCGCTTGGAAAGCAGAGGGAGGTGTAAATGGGCACTCATACTGCAGGCTTGGACGGACCATACACACACAGGAAGAAGATGCTACTAGTGTTGGTCTGTTCAGGAAAGAAGAATCTGAGACTCTGTGATGCTGAGCAAATCGAAGTCACCTAACAATGGTAAAATACTACATGATTTAGCTCTGGCTCTGCTGAAGCCTTGGACTTCATCACCGCAGATGGTTGTCAGCCTGGAGCCGGCACCAGAAGCCCCTGGGTGCTGGCTCTAGTAGAGTCTGGGTTATGCTTCCAGGTGAGGGCCGTGCCAAGGTCTGAGGTTCCCTCTTCCGTACACTCCTTACTCGGCTTCCTGGCCCAGTTTCTCCATCTGCAGAAGACTCTAGGAGCTTGGCATCTCCACATGTTCTCGCCAGACCACTGTTTCCCATGAATGGCGTCCTTCTCAGGCATTCACAGCTGTGTCTAGCTTGAGCACCTAGTTTAGGAAAAACAGCAGTAGGTGGAGAACATTCAGTGGTTTTTTTTTTTTTTTTGTCATCTGCTTCGTTGGTGTGGAGAGGCCCTGGGCTTCCAGATACTCATTTTGGATTGTACTCTTATCAATATGAAACACCCTGCATTCTCTTATGTTATATATTCATTGGAAATAGCTGTGTGTGTGTGTGTGTATTTATACATAGGCATATATATGTGTGTGCACATGAATATGCACACATGCATGTGCATTCATGTGGGTACCTAAGTATGTGTACAGCTACATCATGTGTGCTCAGATATACTCAGTGTGTGTGTGTGTGTGTGTGTGTGTGTGTGTGTGTGTGTGTGTATAGGACAGAGGTTTACTTTCGGCATGGTTACTAAGGTACTGCCTACAGTCTCCAGCTTGATTGTGGAAGGCTTTCTTACGAATCTAGAGCATGCCTGGCTGGGCAGTGAGCTCTTGTCATTGTCTGCCCAGAGCTGGGATTATAAGGCATGTCATCGTGCCTGGCTCTTTATAGATGTTCTGGGGATTACTTATCATTTATGATTTTGAGACAGAGCCATTCTATGTGACCAGGCTGGTCTCACACTCTTGATCCCCCCCCCCAGGATCCTGAGGCTGTACTTCAGGTGTATGTTCCTATTCCATGCTTCTACACCATCCTACTTAATATCTGTTGCCCTGAATTTTACTTGCCTTGACTCTAGTGCCCCAGTCTGGCACTTAGTTTTTGCCTGACATATTTTGGGCTATTCTTTTACTTTCAACCTTATTTTATCACTCTGTGCAGGGTACATTTCTTACACAAAACACATAATTGTATGCATTAACTTGCTGTGTATTATTCCATCCATTTTATACTACATAAAAGATGTCATTTATTTTTATTCTTCCAGCTAATACATTTTGCCCCTCCCTTTTAAATGGTTCTCTACAGCCTCCGTTATGTCTTTGTAATGGGACATTTTAAAATTTTCATCTTATATTTCTCTCTAGCAAATGGCAACGTTGGCTCTACCTGTCTTGCTCCTTAGGTGTGAGGGGTAGTGTTTCGCCTTATTCTGCTGGTGCCTTCTGCACAGGGTGCTCTTGTGGCTTTTTTTCCTGCCACTTCACCTCTGAGAACATCACAATTATGGTTGTGCTTTACTGTGTGGGCTGATATTTTAAGCCTCTATGGTATAGGTATTAGATTGAATTTATTATTTTTATGATCTCATCTTCTCCTAAGTCTTAGCTTTCGTGCTCCTTGTTGTTTGTGATAGCAGTGTTGAGAGTTATTTAAACTTAATGAGACTTCAGGCTCATGGCTAAGGTTTCGTTCTATGGACATGTACTCTCGTTGGACACTTAGTTCTGATCAGTGTCTTAACTGTGCACATAAAACACTTAACACCTGTGGAACATTCTGGAACAGTCGCTCCGGTTCATTGTCTTTCCTCTGCTTTTGTGGCACTGCCAGGGATGGAACCCAGGACCCCCTCCAGGTGAAGCTAACCCTCTGCCCCTGAGTCAGACCCGAAGCCTCTGCATTTCCTTCCTTCTAAGGTTTACAACAGTGTGTGGTCCCACACCTGTGTTCTTTGAATTAGTCAGACGTGAACTGATCTTTCTTCCTTTCAAAGGGTAACTGACACCCTCTGCTTGGGTGCAGAGGGATGCCCCCATGGAGTCAGCAGACACATCTGCGTAATTGTATGGCTGCTTCACAGCCAGGTCTACCCTCTGGTCTGAAAAAATGGTTTTCTGGTTTTGGTTTTTTTGGTCCTCACCCCTGCCCCCTGCCCAGTTCTGTTCACAGAGGACTGGCTGCCTAAGCCTGTTGAATATGATCGGGAATCCAGCTTTCCCCGTGGTCTGCCTCTCTCAGAACCCCACTCCTTCCTCTTGGGAGTATTTGTGCATCAGGTTTCAGGAGCAAGCACTCCTGGCTTTGGCTACTAACAGGGGGCTCGATGCTTGAGTCCTTTGCTGAACCCTGTGCTGGGTGTCTTACCCACAGTATGTGCCTTCTTGAGTTGGTAGAGTGAGACTGAGAGTCATGTGACTTGGTTGTGCTCACTCTGTGGATTGGGAAAATGTGTGCTGAGAGGCCTCGCCTCACACTGCTTCATCCAGGCACCAAGAGGTAGGTAGAGCCTGTGCTCTGGGCTGTGGCCATAAGAGGTTTCTCTGAAGTCATTCTTTTGTTTTTCTATTTGTTTTTTTTCAAGAGTCATTTTTACTTATGTGTCTCTGTCTCTGTCTGTCTGTCTGTCTGTCTCTCTCTCTCTCTCTCTCTGTGTGTCTGTGTGTGTGTCTGTGTATGTATATGTATGGAAGTCAGAACAGGGTATCAGATCCCCTTGGAGTTGGAGTTACATTTGGTTTTGAGCGGCCAAGTATGGGTTCTGGGAGTTGAACTCAGGTCCTCTATGAGAGCAATGAGAGCTCCTCACCACTGAGCCATTTCTCCCTCCCCTGTTTGCTTTTTGACTCTAGCCCAGGCTATCCCAGAACTCACTGTGTAGTCAAAGCTAGCCTCCTTAAAGCAGTCCTGCTGAGATGACAGGGTGACCCCTGGGGCCAACTAAGCAGTCATTCTGTTCCAATCCTTTCTTTGAGTTCTGTGTTCCCTGCTTGGATGTTTACAAACATCTTTACAGGATTGATGGCTGCTTTTCATGGCTTTCATCATGAATACAGTCAGGGTTTGCCCACAGTCAGGGAGGGCTGACTCTCCTGGACCTCTTTGCTGTTCACCTCTTTACAGGAGAACACTGTGTGGTTCTGCCACCAGATCGCTGGTTAAGGAAGGGCATCTCACGTGGTTCAGCCACCTGTGAGGCCACCCCAGAGAGCCAGAGCCATCTGTAATTCCAGTGGGAGCTCAACCTCACAACACTTTTCTGACTTGGTAAAGCCACTGCTCAAGAGTGCCAACTGTTTTCCTTTGGCTTGCTGTTTGACTTGGCCACCATGCCAGGTACAAACTGTGCTCAAACTTGTCCTCCTTCCTGGAGCTGCCACCTGCTGTGTCAGGGACAGGCCCCTTGTCCTCAGCCAGTGTTCTTCTGATATACCAGCCATGTGATTCTTGGGACTTCCAGTTTTGCTACACACACACACACACACACACACACAGAGAGAGAGAGAGAGAGAGAGAGAGACAGAGACAGAGACAGAGACAGAGACAGAGACACAGAGAGTCAGATATATACACACTGGCAGACACACAGGTATATCTGGATGGACATACATACATACATACATACACATACATACACACAGAGATACACAGATGAATCTATACACACCCATACATACATTCAAACACATATGTACACACATAGATGGGGGGGGAACAGAAACAGAGACAGCCAGAGACAAAGAGACAGAGACAGAGAGACACAGAGAGATAGATATGCAGAAAGACGCAGATACATCCACACACATGCATATACATATACACACAGATATACATACACATCCAGATACACCCAGACACCCCCAACACCCCATTCACACACACTTGGAACCACCAGGACAAGAGGACTGTTGCCATGGCTACTTCTCTCCCCTAGCCTGGTTTGCCTCCTTTGGCAGCAGGCCTTACTTATCTGGGCAGCTCTGCTTTCTTAGCCAGCAAGGATGACCAAGGTAGCCTCCATGTTCTTTATTCAAACATCACACCTTTTCTTTTAGGTTTGGGGCACATGGATGGCACAGGTTCCCAGTGTCTTAGGAGTATTTCAGGTTTTCTGTCTTCACTGGGCAACCGTTTTGCCTGGAGGTTTCTCAGAGGAACATTCTAGATATAGATACATGGAGGCTTAGCTTTCTCATCTATCATAGATCTTTCTAGAATGCAGAAGCTGAGAGGTTATGAATACTTGCTGGCTAATATGCTTATTGGTCCATATCAAAAAGAGAAAGTCACAAAAAAGTGTGCCATGTCCAGCTCTTGGGTACCCACCAAGTCCTGCAGAATAGGACACCTTAATCTTGGATCATGGCACAGCAGAAGTGAGAGTGTATACTTATTGACAGAGCCCTTACAAATGGACATACCAAGCTTGCAAGAAGAAACCCACATCTATTGGTATCAGAAGATCTGTGTGATCCAGGCCCTGAACTGTTCAGAAATGACACGGCTACTTAGCTATGTGGGAAAGTGCTCTCTGAGCTACCAGGACTCTGGGCAGCTTCTGTAGGCAGAGAGCACAATTCGTGGCCTGTGCTGAAGGCTGCAGACCTTCCTTCCTGTGTTTTTCTCTGAGCAGCTCCTTCCCAACCCCCTTAGCTGGGGTCACGGGGATGTGGAAGTGAGGCTGCCCCAGACAGACAAGAATATGTGTGTCAAGCCCAGCAGGCATCAGGACCACCTTTCTGCAGAGCCTTCCTCAGTAGACACCAAGCACCTATTCTGCCCAGCTTAAGGCCGGAGAGGGCACTGGATCATCTGTGACTCTGTTGAGAAGGCACCCAGATGAGCAGAGGGTGCCTTTCCAAGTCAAGTGCAACGGGATGAGTCTCTTTAGCACTGTAAACCTCTGCTTGGATGCCTTATCTGACAGCACCTGCCAGTCTGGGGTTGTGGTTCTCTTTTATCTTTATTTTCTTGTGTGTGTGTGTGTGTGTGTGTGTGCGTGTTTTGTGTGTATGTGTGTGTGCATGTGTGTGTATGTGTGTGTGTTTGTGTGTATGTGTGTGTATATGTGTGTGTGTATGTGTGTGTGTGTGTGTGTGTGTGTGTGTGACTAGGGATGCTTGCATGAGTGTGTGCTGTGTATATGAATGTGGGGATCAGAGGTTCACATCAATCAGTTGACGTCCCCAGTTGCTGTACACTTTATTTGCTGAGGTGGGATCTCCTGCTGAACCCATAGTTCACTGGTTTGGCTGGTCTAGAGCCAGCCTGTCCCAAGGATTCCTTGTCTCTACTTTTTAAAGGCCGGGATTATAGGCTGCCACTCCTGTGAGGTGTTTATATAGATGTTGGGGATCTGCACGCTGGTCCCCGTGCTTGGACACCATGCACTTTACCCTCCGATCCATCTCCCTAGCCTGTGCTTATCATTTTGGCATGCTAACTGCTCTAGTTGATGTCTGCACTCTTAGATGGCCAGGCTCCTCTGTGTGTAGGAGAGGAGCATTTGCTTGGGGGCTGTCTTCCTCCACCATCTGCAGCAGAACTGTGCCAGGTGTTTACTGGCATTGCCCAGGGAAGGTATCACAGGCTTTGGGATACATAGGAGCTCCCTGATGTATAATAGGTTCACAGGAAAATGCTAAATTAAATGGCCTAATCACATTGGAGTTTACTGATCCATGCAATGAGTGTTCCCAGAGGTGCTGGTCTTTTCCTTGGCCAAGATCATAAGCCACTGGGGTCAGGAATGACTCTCTTCCCTCAGCTTCTGGCCTCCCTGCTCTGGGTTGGGCACACTCTCCTTCCAGCACACCTATGTTGATTGATTGGTATGGTATTAAACTTTTGGCTTTGTGTAGGCAACTGTAGGAGGGCGTTGAGCTTTACAAATCTGCCCAGTGCCTAAAATTGAACTGCACGTGTAACTCGTTCACATGCACGGCTCAGCTGGACTTTCCTTCCCGCTTTATCCTGCCTCCAGCTCACGTCCCATGCCTATCAGGTTGGACTTCTTCTTCATACTATGGTGCCTGCCTTGGCTGGCTGGGACCAGATTCCTGACCTTTGGGCCTTGGATCTCTGTGGGTACTTTGTTGTCATACTGAGTCACAGTGATGCCTTTCTAAGTGTCCTCCCACATTGCTTCTGCATTTTAAGAATGAGACTTGCTTCTTCTGAGTAGTGTAGAGAGGGATGATGGGCCAAGGGTTTCCTGGAACGGGCTGGAGGTCTTTAGCCCACAGACCATTTCTATAGTCAGCCAGCTTTGTCAGAAGCAGTTGTTAAGTGTGTTTAAAGGACCCAGTTCAGTGCCAGGAGCAGCGGGGAATCTGAAGAGTTGATGACTTTGCAAAGACAAGCAGCAAAGAATTTGGGTTAATAAACTCAGACTTGTGTTCCAACTGTTTGGTTCAAATTTCCACTGTCTAGCACTGACCTTAGGTGAACGATTTTGCTTCTCTAAGCTTGATTGCTCTGTAAATTTCTACAAGGTCTTTCGAGCATCAAATAAGATAATGCATGTGGAATGCCTCAGCATCTTGCCTGCTGCATTGTAGGTGACCAATTAGTCGTTCTCAAAACATACCGGTGCCTCACCTTTACTGCTGTGTGCCAGGTGCCGGCAAATTGTTTTTGTCAGGGTTTGCGAATCTACTCTGTGTGAGAGCCCAGAAAAAGACAAAGGACAAGTTGGCTGTGAGGAACTTACCTGAGGTAGAGAACTGGGTTTTAACCCAGGCAATCCTTCTCTGAACCTGCAAGGAAGCTCCATATGGAATGGCCCAGTTTCCTCATTCTTAAATTCCCTAGGGGAATTCATTGAGTTTTGTAAAGGATTTTAAGTGATGCCTGGCCTGTGTTAAACACTCAGGATCTGGCAGCAGTTTCTATAGAACTAGCTTCACACAGCTGATCACAGCTAGAAGCTAAGGCAGGGCAGTGGTGGTTGGTATGCACCATTAATCCCAGCACGTGGTAGGCAGAGGCAGGTGGGTCTCTGAGTTTGAGGCCAGCCTGGTCTACATGGAGAGTTCCAGGACAGCCAGGGCTACATGGAGAAACCCTGCCTTGAAAAACCAAAACACTTAAATAATATAAGCTATCAGATGACCCAGACTAATAAAGGCAAAATTTTATTTTATTGTACATGACAATTCTTCATCCTTCAGGACACAATGTGGTATTTAACACACATAAAGTTTTAATGTTGATCAGATGGAGGTAATTAGCATACACATCATCTTAAACATTGGTCACTTCCTTATTGAGGAGCATTCAATAGCCCATATTTTAGATATCTGGAACAATTCATTGCTGCTCTCTGTAAGTTACCATATTGGACAAAAGAATGCCACAACACTGGCCAACAGGTACAGTTGTTTTATGAAAGGGGTGGAGCTCAGTGGGAGCTGAGGTCTGAGAGGTGAGAAGATGGACATTCTGTGTGAAGGGTCTCTTATATGAGAGAAAATGGAGAGCCAAAGGCTGGTGTTCTAGGAGCAGAGTCTGAGTAGAGGACAGGAGGGATTGTTGTGTCGATTTTGACCTATGAGCAGGTCCTGAGGGTTGTCATCAGCAACGTGACTGTCATGGACCAGAGCTATTTCGGCAGCCCATCGCTGCACAGCAGAGCTGGAGCCACCAGGATGATGGAAGTATTGAGGCACGTGAGGTGATTGCTTTTTCCCTCCATCTAAATGGGGCTTGGGATTATTCTGAGGTACTCGCCCTTGGCCCCTGGATGCATCCAGAGCTATGGGTTAACTGCCTTTCAGCTGCTGTTTATGTCATAAATGCCTGTCACACGAGGGGCCTTAAAAATAACCCGATGGCTAATAGCATTTCTCAAAATAACTGCTTGCAAAGTGCTTTGCTGGGCTGTGTGGCTACTAAAATTACACCCTCTTCCAGTGGGGATGGTGTTAGTATGTGTATGCATGGTTTGTAATCCTGTATTTCCAGGGTGAGGCCCACTCTTTCTTGTCTTTTGTCCTGTGGTCCCTTTTGTCATGGCTCTGTGTCCAGGAATGATGCCTTCTAGGTCACTGTGCAGTTCCCTCTTCTGTCCCGTGGCTCTTGGCAGATTGGAGATCTTCTCCTACATGGCCTTGTTGTCGGGCCTCAAGGAGCAGAGTTTTGAAGAATCTTGGAGGGCGGGGTGGCCTTATTGTGGCGCTGGCCTGATTCCTTGGCATGCCAGGTAATAATAGCACACTGTGGGGGGCAGAGCTCACTGTGTTATCCAAGGGGGAAACTGGGCCACAGAACAGTGTGGGAGCCTCACTCAAGGTGACCTAGTAAGTGAAGGTGCAAACACTTGCCTTTTCAGAGAGGAGCTCCAGGAATTCTTCAGGGGGTCTCCCAGGCCAGTTCTTTGGGTCACCTAGCAACCAGGTCACTCAAATACCCAGCTCCCTACTTGCAATTATATCCCAGGGGATGTGGAACCCCCACAAGCAAGCCCACAAAACTGAGGAGCAGTAAGAATTTGGGGTGCAGGCCTGAGGTCACTTGAGGGTGGCAGCCAGTTTTTCTGCAATCACTGCTTACATCCAGAGGGGTGAGTTTCCAAGGGGAGTACTTATTGCACCTGACACTTCATCGTGTGGGTGCCTGCTGTGGCCTTGGCTCTGTAGTAGGTGCTGGAGTTACAAAGAGGTTCAGGGTAATACCTAGTCAAGGAATGTTTATAAGTTAGCGTGTCGTTCGGGCACCTAGCTTAGGATGCTATGAAGATGATCTGCATTCAGCAGTCACTATACTTCAAAGTTTTATCTTTTCCCAGTGAGTGATATATGACATGGATTTGCCCCATGGTGCCAGATATGAGCAGCCACGAGCCGTAGCTCTTGGTGTGGCCCTTAGGGGACTCTATCATCAGTACTGTGATTAGCTGAGTGGCTAGTAACTGATTTAAGTCCAGGGCTTCCAGCGTTCTCCAGACCCCGGGTGTTTTTAGCTATATTAATTGTGTGTGTCCACTCTGGGCTTAGATTCTTGTGTGGTGTTCCCTGAACATGTGATAGCCGGCAGTTACTAGCAAATTGGCTACATTTTAGATGATTTTGCCCAAGTGTGAGTGGATGTGTGCGTTCTGGGTGGCTGAAATCTGGCTAGGATGAGCCCCACTGCTTGGCAGTTTATATATATTATGTGGCATTGTTACATATAATATTTTCATCTTATGATGGCTTTACTGAGCCATGGCCCTGCCATAAATAAAGGATGTCTGTGTGTAGCATCCTTATGACAAGTGGGGTTCTTGGTATGGTAAAGGTGCCCTCAAAATGTTTGCTGGACCACGGTCTACTGCATTCATATAGTTCTGGAGAGTAAAGCCCACCCCTGAGATTTTACCCAGAATGGGAAACCAGGAAGCTCCCTGATCCTGCTCCCTCCAGGAACTGTATGTAAAGAGCACACTGCTGTAGTGGAAAGATCCTGGTTTCCAAATTCAGGCTGACTGGGTGACTTGAGACAAAGTTTTGTTTTTTTTTTTAAACATCTCTGAACCTTTTCTTCAACTGTTAAATATACTTTGGCATAGCATCAACCTCTTAGAGCCGTTGGGAGGATTAAATGACCCTCATTAGCCAGGCACAGGCATAGCTGTGGCAGCACCCTGAAGATAGCTGCCAGCATTGTCTTCATATTCATGGTGAGCCCGCAGAAGCCGGCTTTGAGGCATATGTCATTGCTTCTCATCAGGGGGTTGCTAATTTCATGTTTGAATGCTGTCAAGCAGTGGCTGGGTGAGGCCCTCGAAGAGTTAGGGCTATTTACTGGGCGTGGGCTGGCGGGTTCTGAAATGCTGACTGAGGAGGAGGTGAATCAGGTAGGGGTACAATTTGTGACAGTTTGTCATGTAATCAGACCTTGGTAAGTCACATCTTATGTCAGGCTCATTGTGAGAGTTCAAGAATTAAGAGGAATCTTTCCCACAGATCTGTGGATACATGCCAGGATATACACCTACTCCATGCAAGGGTTCCTAAGTAGGCGTGATGGTCACATGTGTATTTGGCACAGTTGAGTGGAGTACTGCTAGCATACAATGGGTGAGAAACTAGGGATGTTGTTCACTGTCCTGTCATGTTGAGTCAGCTGGCACTGTAAAGGACCCCCTGGTCCAAATGGCAGCAGTGTTGGTTGGGGTAGACCCTCTATCTAAATCCAAAGATGGAGACTAGATCCCTAAGGGAAGAGGATGACTTACTAGGATGAGGAACATCTCTGAGCCAGGGCTGGGATGCAAAGATAAAGCTAAATACCTGAGACCAGGACTTCTTATATTTCTGGAAGCCCCTGTCCCATTATGGAAAAAGAAAATCAACTTTCCTTGCATCCATGAGGTTTTACTCTAGGTCATTGTCCAGGCCTTTTCTCTTGTACCTTCCCAAGATCTCCTCTGAGAAGGACAGTTCTTGCTGTCCTGGGCTTGCTAATAAAATGCAGTTTGCAGAACAAGGAGATAAAGGAGAAGATAAGTCTGTCTTACATCTGTTTCACATAAGTAAGATGTTTCTCTTCTTCGTTGTTGCTGTTGCTTCTGTTGAATCTGATGGATGGTAGCCCTGAGAGGTGAGTAGTTAGCCAAGCTCTGGGTTGGCAGGTTCCTAGGGGAGAAGCTAGCCATCCACGGTGGGCCAAATGATCTGTAAGTTGAGAGGGTGGTGAGTAGTCCCTTTTTATAACTGGAGGATAGTTCAAGTGAAGTGTCAGCAAGTGACTTGTGTCCCTGGAACACTAGAGCAGACGGAAATCATGGTAACTCTGTTGCTGAACTAGGAGCAGAGTGACCTCTCTTTCTGGTTTCCAGGCCATAGGGGTTGAGAACTACCTGGTTACAACACCTTCCAGGACTGGGCTGCTGTCCCCATGTGGCCCTTGCGGTTGCAGCTTGCTACAGGGGACAGAGCTGGACATCCAGCAGCAGCTGGTCCAGAAGGAGAGGACAGTGCAGGGCGATGGCTCCGTCAGTGCTCAGGACAGCTCCTGCTGGTCAATGGAATTCTTGCATTTCCTGCTTGGTCCTCTGTATGCCTTGCTTCCTCAGCAGTCTAGACAATGGGCTATAAAGTGGGCAGTCAGGAAGGACCTAACAGTTTCTGGGCAGGCCCCTCTCCTGAACCCGCTCTACTTTGCGGACAGCAAGATAGTTCCCGGAGGAGCTCATATCTGTAGCCACTCCTGAAGAACAGCTAGCTGTGTAAAGTCTCAGCCTGGTAGCATTTCTTCCTGTTGGCTCAGAATTGCTTTAAGAGGGGATTTGGACTGAATGCTTCTCAACTTTCTGATCTACACAAGATAGCTTCTTGGAGGATTTATCATGCTACCTGCCATCTTGTGACTATCCATATGATGCCCAGTGTCTGACTATTGTCATCGACCTCTAGGGGGTAGATGTTCAAATGTGAGGGAGTGAGTACCTGCAGAAGTCAAGCATTTTAAAGAAAGTGTATTGTCATACAGGGTGACATCATTGGCTTTTACGCCTAAGTAGGCACCTACACTGTTAGGTGGCCATGTTCAAAGACACAGAATCACCCTGTGTGTGATTATCGGGACTCTCTAAGCCATAGATCTGGGATAGGAATGGAAATCTGAGCATCTCTATTTACTTTGCATGTACAGCTTCTTCTCCAGGGCCATGCTTTGAGAATGACTGCCTTAAGTTATTGGTCTTTTCCACATGTCTTATACTTCAGGTTGACAGATTAAAAAAAAAAAAAATCACAGGATATGTGTTAGGTCTCTTGTACTGAATTGTGATGCCAAATGGATAGCAGTGGCCCCAACAGTGAGGGAACTGCACATTGAGAAAGGTTGGGGAGTCTGGCGGTGCACACTTGTAATCTCAGCATTTGTGTGGTAATCTCAGTGGACTTGGCATTCAAGGCTAGCCTTGGCTATATGATTTGAGGTCAGCCTGAGCTACATGAGAGTCTATTTCAAAACATAAAAACTAAAAACAAAAAACAAAACAAAAACAAAACAAAACAAAAGAAAGCCATCAAAATCCCAACCCCCCAAATTCTGATCTGATCTAATTGCTTTTACTGGGGCTTTGTGCTGAAGATGTAACCCAAAATGGAAATATCAGAGGAGTTCAGGGGAGTGGAATCCGTTGATGGGCAGTGAGATATCCCTATATCTATCCCCACCTCTGTCTCCCATTTGGCTTGTCTCTCCAGGTGACCTATGAGACTGAAGTGAATACTTAATGGTGGGAATTCAGTCCTTGAAATTCTACTACATTTGTCTAATTCTAGCACTGACCTGCAAGGAGGGACCCCTCCCGATCCTGTCGTCAATGTGCTACCTGAGGTATGGGGTAATATTTTACACACAGGGCTTCTTGAGACCGGCATCTTTGCTCTCAGGAGGCTCTTTTCCAAGAGTCTTAAGTCATCCTGATCTAATGTTTAGCTGGAGGCTTGGGCTTGTCACGGTCTGAGAGGACAGATCCTAAGGCAGAATTTTGTCTTTAGTACTTGGTGGCTGGGGAGTCAGGAGAACCTCCCTATGACTTGAGTGCAGTACTGAGTTCTAGTTGGAAGTTGAATGCCTTCCTTCCTTCCTTCCTTCCTTCCTTCCTTCCTTCCTTCCTTCCTTCCTTCCTTCCTTCCTTCCTCCCTCCCTCCCTCCCTCCCTTCTTCTCTTCTCTCTTCTCTTCTCTTCTCTTCTCTTCTCTTCTCTTCTCTTCTCTTCTCTTCTCTTCTCTTCTCTTCTCTTCT
>NC_034597.1:15416595-15468032 GCF_900095145.1 Mus pahari | reverse complement strand
TCTCTCTCTCTCTCTCTCTCTCTCTCTCTCTCTCTCTCTCTCTCTCTCTCATATGAACAGAGCTGGGGGAAGCTCTCAGGCTTGGCCTGGCTTGAAGCTTGGCTTTCCCGCACTCTCTCCTCCCACACATCATTGGCTGGCTTTGGGAGTGACAGGTAGGAGCAGTCCCCGGTCTGTGGTACTGATTTTAAAGGCTCACTAGTGTGAAAGTTCTGGGTGTAAAGCACAGGCCCTTTAAGATACTCCAGGTGTGTGAACAGATGGAAGAGGGCAAGAGAGGCTACGAACAGTGGGGCTTTGTGGAGCACATTCTCTAAGGCAAGCTGCCAAAGTGTTTGCGCGAAGGACTTCCTTTCTAGAAAACTTTGCAAGGCAGGTGGGCTTGGTTCTATTTTAAAGACAAGAACACGGAGGCTGTGGGATTTGAGAAGGGCAGCAAGAGGTTGGATCTGATAGAAGGCTCTACTCTGCTGGCGTTGATGGAGGCAGGAGGTAGAGGGAGTTTCAGGTGAGCTGGAAGCAATGTTGTGGCACATTGATGCTTATTCTGTCTCCTGCATCCTTTAGACCATTCATCCTGATCAGTTCAGCCTGCCTTATGTCCTCTTTCCAGCATCTGGTTTTTTTTTTTTTCTTTCTGATGTTGACATTTGATGTACTGACTAACTTATTTTTATTGTTATATCAGTTCTCTCTTGGTAGGATTACATCACCCTTAAGAACAGTGGCCTCGGCCGTCTTCCAGCTTTCTTTGAACACCTTACAGCAGAGGTCAGGGTCAGAGTGGAGCTGATAAACACTCCATCACCTTGCTGGGTAGATGCTCCACACTTAACATCACCAGTTGCTCAAGTTGGCTGGAGCTCTGGACTGCTAAGGTTTTAGCATCCAAAGCCTGGCATATTGGAAGACCTCTCAATCCTGGGTAACCTAAGCCATATGGTCACTATACCTCATCTGGCAGCCAAGGATGCTAGTGTCCTGGGCACATGGTATTATCTGAATGTCATCTATTATTACTGGAGAAGACCCCAGAGACTACTCTTCAGCCTCCGACTCAGTGCTCCTCCACGCCCTCTGAAGGAGGAAGGGCTCCGTCTCCTCCTCTCTGCCTTTAGATGACAGGATTTTGGAGGTAGGTGTCATCTTTCAGGACACCTTTATGTTTCTCATCCTCTTTGGAGAAATGATTCCACGATAAGGAAAAGTTGGCTCAAAATTAGTAAATGCAATCATGAGATTTGAACTCACAGCAGAGGTGAAGACCAGGGCGGGGCTGATAAATGTTCAGTCACTGGACATTGCTAGGTATATGACCCATACTTACAGCTACCGTTTGTTCCAGTTGCATCTAAGGTCTGGCATCCTGAGGGAGCCTTAGATTGGCATCATCTTTCCTCCAGAGGATTAACTAACAAGGAAGAAATTGCTTTGCCTCAACCAACCCTGAGATGTTGGTCCCTAGGGGAAAGGGGCAGTTCACAGGCTGTCACAGCCAGTCCTTAGAAATAGTAGCACTGAATTCTCGTCTAGCTGTCTCCAAAATGAGATGGACAAGGCTATCTTTCCAAATATAGAAAGGAAATATTGAACTATCAATTCATATTTCCCTGTTCTTCCCTTGTGGACTTCTGTGACGTTCCAGGTCTTCTTGCCCAGAAAGTAGGAGTGATAACCTCCCACTGACAGGATCAGATAGCATAGCACCTTTAAAGCCCCCTGTACTTTAAAAATAGCAATCAAATATGAAAAAATATTAGAGTCATTTATAAAGTGGTTTCTGCCATGTTTTCTCTAGAAAATACACCCTCTGTGTAGAAGTCACAGGAGGCTGGACCTACAGGTTGGGACTCTGTGGGCTTTTCTATCCTGTGAGTCAGTCTTCCCTCCCTATGGTATCTCTGTTCTTGCTGTCCCTGGTCATCTTAGGGCAGATCCCGGATTAGCTTGTACTTCCCCAGTAGTCCCATGTTAGTCCCTTATGAAAATGTTACATACCATTCAAGAAAAGCCCTTTTGGTTTCCAGGATGGCAACACCGTCTCTTTCTGTCCTTTAGCCATTATGATAATTGCTTAGGCTGTAGTGCCAAGACAGCAAATAAATTGCCTGCTCTCTCTGACATCCCAGTGCTGTTTTTACATCATGAATTGTCCCAGTGCGGAGATAATCCTTGCTCGTAATTTCAGCAGCTTCTTAAGTGAGGAAAATGGGCAAACGGCTTTGTGTTCTCCACACACCACTCCCAGGATTTCCGTAGCAGGATCCATCTCCAGGAAGAGGTCCAGACTTGCCAGTCCCGGCTGCTAGAAGGTTGCTATCAGGTTGCTGTCTAGATTTTTGAGTCTGGAGGACCCAAGAGGTGAGTACCGTGCAGAGACAGGGTGGGAAGATGGGGGCAAGAGAGCCACAACCCCCAGCTTTTCTTGAGGATGGGAGCACGTGACTTACACACCCCTGCTTCCACAAACCCGCGCTTTACACACCCCTACCTCTACAACACACCTACCTTCACAAAGTCTGTGCTCATGAAGTGGGTGTTTCTGCTGCCACTATATCTCTCTATTAAGCTACTGATGAATAGGGACGGGGAGACATGAGTCGAGGTCTGTGGAGACATTTCTATACATTGCTAGAAAGCTACGGAGACATTCATTTCCTGGAAGAGTTGGAGGGAACAGGGAAAGGAAGGTTGGGGCAGAGAGATTCCTCTTAAACTGTTCCATTTCCAGGCGATTAAAAAGACATTAAAGCTGAAATGCACGCTGACTGCTGGCGTGAGAGTTTCCTCTACAGCTCCTTCTAAACCCAAACTGTCTGGGTGGATGTTGATCAGATCCTTAGATACCAGCTGTACCATGGCAGACAGAGTAGGAAGGAGAGGGAGGGATGGGGATAGAGGGAGAGAGAGGAAGAGGGGGGCGGGGATACTGGCTTATCATGGTAGACAGAATAGGAAAGGGGGAGGTGGAGGGTAGGAGGGAAAGAAAGACAGAGGCAGACAGTATACAGACATACAGACATACACATGCACATGGGAGTAGGTCATACATGTCAGGAATTGAATTTGGGGGTGGAAGAGACAGAAATTCCTCCAATTTAACTTGGAGGCCAATGAAAGGGTTGGGGATTCTGCAGTGGAGAAGCATGGCTGGGTGGGACTCATGGCCTCCAAGTTATTCTTGGTTGACTTCCAGGCCTCAGATGAAACTCTTTCTTTTTTTTGGGGGGGGGGGCGTGTTGAGACAGGGTTTCTCTGTATAGCCCTGGCTGTCCTGGAACTCACTTTGTAGAGCAGGCTGGCCTCGAACTCAGAAATCCGCCTGCCTCTGCTTCCCGAGTGCTGAGATTAAAGGCGTGCGCCACCACGCCCGGCTCCAGATGAAACTCTTGATATGCAAGAAGGAAGACCTTTGGTGGCTGGGAAGTATGCTATTGGAAGGGTATGGGAATAGCTTGAGTGGCCCCAGAAGGGCAGGAAGTCCTTCCCCTTGTGTTTTATAGCGCATTCTTGTGGCCAGGTCGCTGAGAAGAGACAAGAGAAGAGAAGGCTGTGTTCTTCTGAAGAAGGGGTGCTTGTGGGGCTTGGCTCCCACCGTGCTCAGTGACAACCTCAGCTTGCTCTACCTTTCTCTCACACTTTCTGTTAGGAATGTAAGAGGCATCCACTGTGAACTTTAGCCTGGTATCCCAGCAGCAGTGTCTCACCCCAGGGAAGAGGCGGCATGCTGCAGAGCCTCCTCATGCCTGCACTGCTGGCTTCCTTGGCCAGCTGCTCTTCTTCCCCAGGGAGGGTGGCAGCCTCCTCCAGAGATCTTTTCTCCACTCACTAAGGCCATAAAAAATTAAACTGCGGGGTTATCAAATATTAACTCTTATCTGATGAATGACTACTTGCAGATTCTTATGAATTCTTTGCTTTGATTAAATAAAAGTGAAGAATGAGAACCATCTAACCAGCAGTTTAGCAAAAGACAACTCAGGCCGTCCTTCTGCCTGGCCCCAGCATCTGAGTCCTGTAGAGTCACTAGGTTCACAGTTCGCTTCTGAGGCTCTTGAGATTTTGAGTTTTGTACTTTTCTGGAATCATGATTAAACAAGGCAGCTCCCAACTCCAGTGTTCTTAGCCTTGGAGAAATAATAATAAAGCCCCTGATCTTTATTCTCAAACCTATCAAATAGAAGGAATAAGGAGGATGCCAGCTCCTCTGTATGATTCGTGCATGCAAAAGACACCAAATGACTGGCATCTGGCAGCAAGAAGGTCCCAAGCAGCTGCTAATGCTATTATTGACTTATTTCCAAAGAATCGTGGTTGAGTTGAGCTTCACTTTGGTCTTTTCTGACCCAATGACAAGTGACAAGTGCCTTCGTTTGTTTATTAATCCAAGGCTCTTAGGTTCCATCTTCAGTGGACGTAAGAAGTAGAAGAGGTCACCCCTTACACATAAGGAAAATGTGCTCTTAGCAGAAGAGCACTGCATATTTGCACACACGTGTGTTATGGGATCATCATACAGATGCAAAGCGTTGGAGAACTGTGGGCAGACAGGGTCATCAGGGAAGCTAGGAGAGGAGGCCTTCGCAGGATAGGTGGTGGTCTAGAGCCTCTGAGAAGTCTGCAGTAGTCCCAGAAGAACTTAGCCCACATTGTTGTTTGTAGTCTATCTCCCACATGTAGCACCTTGGGGCATGCTCAGACCTAACGGATGTCATCATGAACACCATGTGCTCTCCCCAGACCTGTTTCTGTTGAGTTGTTTGTTCCTAGAGAGTGGACTGTCTCCTTTATCGCACAGTGCTTCAATCACCTCATAAAGAACACAAGCCCCTCCTGGCTGCCTTGGGCTCAGCTGGAGGTTATGTGGTTCTGCTGGGCCTGCTAGAGGTCCTGCATGTAGCATGTTCATAACAGGTCTGTGACTTGCTTTTTACCTCTAGGAACCTTGGTTCACTGTGCCAGACGCTCAGTTGCAGATTAGAAACTGGGATAGAATCGCTGCAGCCAGATGGGAGTTGATGTGGTCAGGCCCTTCCTGTCTCTGACCTGTAGCCAAGTCCAGTGGGAAGTAAGATATACATCCTGATTTCTCAATGCCCTCTTGTTTATTGGTCATTGGCTTATCATAAAGTGGGACAATGCTAACAGCACAGGTAACACACACTAGTGTCTTAGCTGGCAAGGTCAGTGGGCCCTTGCAGCTTCTGTGTTAATTTGCAGGCCAAGATGCTCGTAAGACCATTGTCCTCTTTACCCTGCTTTATCAGATAATCAATTAGCAAGTGTCCCCAAGACCTGAGCTGGCAGGCATTTAAGAAATCTCTAGGCGGCTCTGTGGGAAACCTGAGGAATTCTAAGACATGGGCACTCCAGTTGAAGGAAGCAAGACCGGGAAGGAGGGGGGGTTCTAAAAGGTTAACCATGTCCTAGCATGGAATACAAGACCCCTGGGGAACAAGTCAGAAAATGATGTAGAAAAACAACAGCTCAGCAGGGGGGCACGGAGTGGCTTTTGTCGATGGCAAAGATCCAGAACAAAGAGTGACTAGCTGAGGGCCACAGCACCTTATGGATGGGAGGCAAATTTGACACCTTCACTACCTGTCTTGACTTTGAGTAGTCTTAGTCTCTGGTTGTCTCAAACAGGCCCAGCGGTGTCGACCTCAGGGATGTGACAAAGATTTAATGGCATAATATGCACGTACAGAGGACAGTCTGAATTGCTTGACAGAGACATGACTGTAGTTTATCACTGTTGTCTGCTGGGCTCAGAGAGTCTTGCAGGGGGCTCTTGAGGTGCAGACTGAGCCATGTCCTGCCTCATTCACTTTGCTGGCTCGTTTTTTATGTCAACTTGACACAAACCAGAATCCTTTTGGGAAAGGGAACCCCAGTAGAGAAAATGACCCCATCAGATTGGCCTGTAAACTAGTCTGTGGTGTCTTGTCACGATGCATAACTGAGCTGGGAGGGCCCAGGTCATTATGCATGGTGGTATCCCTGGGCTGGTACTCTTGGGTGCTTGCTATAAGAAAGCAGGCAGCATAGTCCACAAGGGGGCAAGTCAGAATGCAGCATCCCTCAATAGCCTCTGCCTCAGCTCCTGCCTCCAGGTTCCTATCTTTCTTCTGTAATAGACTTTGATGTGGAATTTTCCTCCCCGAGTTGCTTATCATGTGTTTTTATCACAGATATAGACACTCTTAAGACACTAAGATTCTGGGTAAGGTTGGGATGAGGCTTTATGGAGAGGAAGATTGGACAGCCCCTGATCCCCCCCTAAGTGCATTTTATTACAGACTTGCTATTTACCTAGTAGTGGGCAGCTCCTTGGCACTGGAGACCCTTTGCCTGTATTCATGCTCCACATCTCTGTGACCAGCTGAATGACACACAGAGGGGCAAATGATCTGTCTCTCTATAAACATTAACAAGGATGGCCGATGTCCATTCACATTCTTTTCTGTTTGCTGTGTGACTGTCCCATTATTTCCAAAGGTCCCGTGTGCACACTGGGAACCACGCCCAGTCAACAGGAATGCAAAGAAGCAGAAATAAATAATCCTTCATGGTCAGAGCAGAAACACCCACCAGTTTTCATGCTTTGCTTTATTTTTCTCTCCACATTGTTACTGTGTCATTTTCTTTGTCATGCTGAGATCCTAGAGTGCATACAATGTGGTGTTCTGCTGTTTCCATGGATGTCCTCTGGTAAGAGTCCCACCTGTCACTGGGACTCTATTTTGAAATGCTAATATAGTTATAGGTACTCATCCCTTTTCTTTATTATTGCCTTTTAGTGGTTTGTATTTGCGGGAGGTGGAGAGGGAACTATTGTGAGTGTTAGTACACTATCTTTTTCCAGAGTTTTACACATCGCCCCATTTGCTCATTGCAATCCTGATTGTATTCAGTGTGTATGAAAATGTGCTTTTTAACTCTAAGGAAAATACTTGTTGATATTCAGCCTTGGCATTGAGACATGGAATGTAAAACCATCTGACATAGCAAAAAATAAAAAGAGCAAAAAGGTACACAGGTGAGATTAAACACGAATTTTGGAATGCTGCTGTCTCCGTTAAACATCCCTGGCTCATAGTAGGAAGATGGGCAGGTGCGTCTGGTCTCCATCTGCATTTAAACTTGCGATGTTTTGTAGCTGACCCCCACCCCTTGTCTGTGGTTCCAACCACAAGCTGCAGGATCAGTCACTTAGGGATCCCTCTGCTCTCGTGACTCACCCAGGCTGTTGGTTTGCAGCCTTCCTGGGGCACAGAGGAAGTTTTGGATGGGCTTGGACACAGTTTGTTCCCTTTCCTCTCAGTCGGGATCAGAGTGTTCGTTTGCTCGGCTTTCTTCCTCCATGGGGTTCACTACAGCCTGGGCCTGCTGGCAATTGGTACAAACACCTCAGAGTTTTATAAAACAATAAGCAGAACAACTAAGGAAAGACAGACCCTTCACTGAATCTTAATTTGCCAAGTGAGACTTACATTTTAAAATATAGTTACTACTTGGACAAATGGAGGAACTCTTCTTATGTTAAGCTTTAATTAAGCTCAGAGAACATATTGTCCTGAGCAGACATAAAGGCAGGAAGTAGAGAAGACTTTTTAAAAATGTCATAGGATTTATGGTTCCAGGGCATTTGCTATATGAAGGAACGCACTTAGCTGTGTAGTTCTGTATAATAGTGTGGAGCAACTGTGAGCCCTGAATGATGGACCCAGATTTTCACATTGCTGTTCACAGATCATAAACAGCATGCTTGAGACCACCTGACACACATCAACAGGGACTGAGGGACAGCTCATTTTCCCAAAAATAGCACTTTCTTGCTAGGGGTATGTCTGGCTTTCCTGTGTAAAACAACTTAATTGTAGTGTTTCACACAGAAGGAGTATGGGTCAGGGGATTGGTAAATATATCTCACTCTTATGACCAAGGGGGTTTAAGAGGAGTGTGGGAATGTCACCTGCCTATGTCACAAATGATCAAGGGTCATTCTCCCATTCCTTGCTCACAATGGACATCATTCATTCATCTCTCCTTCTGAGACAGGATGTGAGCCCTATATTTATTCTTTTTAACACATTGCTTTAGCAGTTGTTATTATACACCAGGGCCCATTTGCTTGCCACTGTAGGCACGGGAGTTGTTATTTTGGCTATGTATCATGGTGTGGGGAAAAGCAGGTTACCTTCTAGAAGATTCTTTGGCAAGCATAAGCATGATAAACTGCCTTTCCTACATGCTTGTCCAAAGAGCTGGGTGCCATCAAGGTAAGGTTCACATGTATGAAGAACACAGGTGCTCTTCCAGCTTGCAGCCAGCAGCGTGTCCACTGGGTCATGGGATGATGATGTGTTATGTCATCTGTCCTTCACAGAAAGCCTGTTATGTTTGATTGAGTGTTTTCTATAGTACCATTTATGGGATCTACAATGCTGGGATGGTCTCAGTTTGTAGAGGCTGAGTCAAGACATGTGATGATGCAGAGGTTGAGAATGGTTACTGTGATGGGACATAGATGTCAAGGTCAGACACGTTGGCCTGTAGGACACCTGCCATACAGCACAAAGCTTTTCTCAAGACAGTAAAGGATCTGCTAACTTTGGTCTCCTGTGAGTTACTAGAGGGTGGGTCTGTGGCTTAGTTGATTCTGTATCTTTGACTATTTTCAATCTCATGTACTCTAACAGCTAAGAAATGTGGCCCACAGGTCAGCAGAAGATACATCCATTGAGGTTCAGGCACTAGAGCAACAGCTAATGATATCATTAGTCCACTAGAGATGGTTTCTTCCCCACAAAGGGGCCAGTCTTTATAACCTTACAGACATTCCAGGACAGCAGACATGATTACCTCTACCTGGCTTCTCATCTGGATTTAGAGCTGCCTGGGTCCTGAGTAATGGGATCTCTGTGCAGAAGGCCCTTGTCTGGGCAGCAAGAGGAAGAAACTTGGAGAGCAGAGACTCCCATGCTGGACCAACATAGGGTAGGGTCACACGACAGAGACCAGCACTAGCAGGAAGGAATGGGGCTTACAAAGTGGGGATCAATTGCATTCAGACCTGCAAGGAGGGTGGGGAGGCTGCACAGGCATGGCTCCCTGTCCCCTTTCTGAATCTATCTTTGTTTTCTGGCTTACAATGCATTGCCTTTGGGAGTGGCCTTTTGACATGTGCTAATTATACATTGTCCTTTGGTTCATTTGAGAGTTCTAATAATTAGAATTTCTAATTCCAGCCTTTTGAGCGACTCCCAGCAGTCTCATCCTGTGAGGCTAGCACTAAGTTCATTTGCTTTCCTGTCCAGAGCAGGAGGCCTGCTTCCTGTGCAGAATGGGAAGCTCCAGGTTCAGGAGTGGGAGCAGAGGTCTCTCCTTGCAGCCCAGTACAGCTATGCCAGGAGACCTGGATCTCAGGGCTTTGTATTTTGATAAAAGAGGAAGCCTCTCAACTTAAAACTACAAATCAGGGTAATCTGGGAATAGAAAACTTCCTGGCCCTAGCCTGCCAAGGGCTTGCTGTGGCCCCTGAGCAAGTGACATTTTGGGCCTCAGTTTCCTGGCTAAACACTGGGGTCATCAGATCTGTGACTGCCAAGAGCGGTTTCAATTTGGAGATGATTTCAACCCACCAAATGTTCAAGTGGTGTATTCTGGGTCATTGTGTTGTGATTCTGCCAATTCTCACTACACGACTTTCCTTTCCAAATTATTTGGTAACACTATATTAAATATCTTTGTTCTAGGTCAAGGTAAGATTCACAGGGTCATTTTTTTCCCCCTTACCCAAGTACATTATTTTGCCTAGCTTCCCTCACCCTTAACGTCTTCATCTACAAAATGGGCATTGTGACTCCTTGGTGGTAGTGTTGCTGAACATCCCATGTAAAACATACAGTACTAAGCGTACGTAGTGATGACCCTCTGTAGATCGCTGTAGACATTCCTGGCATCGTCAGAAGGGGCTCACTGCAGAGTTGTCACCCCTCTCTTGGGACGCCCCAGCGCTGCAGAACCTCTCAGAGTGTAGCAGTTTAGCAGCCAGATCGGTGATGGACCTATGAGGACAGTGCCAACTCCACCTTCATCTGGAGGCTTATCCTGCTTGCTGGGGATCCTGCCAGATGTGGTGTCAGTCCTGAGAAGCTGCTAGACACCCACCCTTCCTTCTTGCCTACTCATAATGGCAAAGGTCGCTTGACTGTTGCATAACTCTGACATTTCTGTGAGCCCGTTTACACGTGTGCTTCAGGAACATGACCAGGCACTGGGTAGTGTGGATAGGAACTGATGCTACTACTAGATTTTAGAAACAGTCATGACCTATCACAATGACCTATTAGTGTCCCACTCTCTGCCACAGGGTGTCTCCCGTCCTGGTTCAGGTGTCACAGCTGTCCCTTGCTAAGTTTTCAAAGTCTCAGAACTTGAAGTGTGGAAGGTTTGTGACAGAGGGACTCTTGTAGAGGTCATTTAGTTCAGGTTCCAGCTAACTGGTGAGGTAGTGAGGGCCGAGATGACCACCAACTTTGTAAGCCCACCAGCACTCCTGACTGGGGTGCAATGACCTTTCTCCTCTATTCACCCTGGGACCTTCTTTTCCCTGAAATCACCTCAGAGAGTCACACACAAATTAAGGTTAACAAACGCCACCAATGTGCATGACCTTTGTGGCTATGCAGTCATGGAGGCTGGAAGGGCAAGACCCAGGTCCAGGCAGAGTTAGTGTCTTGTGAGGTCTCTCTCCTTGGCTTGCAGGTGTCTGTCCTCTCTCCGTCTTCATCTAGTCTTTCCCCTACGTATGGGAAAGACTTCTCATAATGATATTGGTTGTGTAGGATTAAGACACACCCGGTGGCATCCTTTGAATTAATCATTTTTTAAGGGCCCTGCCTTCAAATGCAGACCTGTTCTGGGGTCCTGGGCAGAAACGCAGCCAAGCTCATTGTACACTCTCACACTACTGGATCTGACGCTCATGTTCTTGCTTCACCTATAGACAATGGCAGTTGTAACCTTATCCACTTATGGAATCCCTGGTGAGTGATCAGGAGAGATTGTGAGATCCCAGAATAAAATTGAAATCACAGGGTTATTAGAGGGTGAAGGTGACGGACTGCTCATGAAGCCCACCTTCATCCGTGTGACTGTTCCAAGGACCAGCAGCGCTGAGGTCAGAAAGGAGACACAGCCTGTTTAGTCAAGACCAAGAAGAGAGCTGGCTGTCCTTCTAGTGAGTATAGCTGATTAAGATAATTATATTAGCTGGCCCTCAAAGACACATATTTATAGTCATGGTGATGCGTTATTAAGGAGCTCATTTAGATCAGGGATATGGAAATCTTATTTTTAGACCCAAAGGGGAGCCCGGCAGGCAGGTGACTGGAGGTCTCCAGTGGCCTTCTTATTCTTTCTGTTGAACCAGAGTCTCTCAAGGTTGGAAAAAATCTGAAAGGTCGTGCTAAGCCATCGTCTAGTGCTTATCCCCAGTGTCCCACTGAGGGGTCTTCCAGCTCTCCTTTCTACTCTGGGCATCCCATCTTAGAAGTCAGGTTCTACCGGAAAGCAAGTCACTGTCACTCTCTAGACCCCGCTTGCTGTGCTGGATGCCCCACAGCAAGATAGAGGTCAGATCTATCCCCTTGAAACTCTTCTGACCTCGAGGTCAGAGCCACTGGTCCCCTTGGCCTTTGCAGTCTAGCCAAGGCCTTCCAGTTTAGGAGGGGATCGCAGGAGCGCCTGGCCTCCTGTGTTTTTATCAATATGAGTGTCCCATTCTGGGTCCAGCAAGCCCACTAGTGTTTGTTCTCCTGACAGCTATTGCTCCACATAGGGGTGGAACATGGTTGTTTGAAGTTGTCAGTCTTCTATGAAAGCCTTTTTGGGGAAACAGTTTATATCTGAAAGGAAATAAACCCAACAGTCACCTACTAGGGAGAGAGGGTGAAAAAAACAAAACAAAACAAAACAAAACAAAACAAAACAAAAAAACAACCCCAAAACCAGGGCTGGGTACTTATGGCCTTATGGCCCGGTGTTCCCTTCCTCCCTGCTGTGAGGAGCAGGGCTTCCCTTACCTGGTGACTCCAGTCAGGCCACAGCGAGGAGGCGAGGAGATAAGCTAGATCCTCTGGTGTATGCTTCTCTGGGAAATGAGTTTGCTTTAAGAAGCTTGCTTTGCTCAGCCCAAGAATGAGGAGGTTTCTACACAGAGTGCATGTTGGTCCTGTGGTGTGTCCTGGGCAAAGTTGAATCCCATAGGTCTCAGTGGACACAGCATCTATGCCACGTGAATGGGAGTGCGCTTGGACCACTGTGAGAGCCTGACCGAGTTTTCATGGTGTGGTTCCTCAGGCTCTACTCTCCTCCCCTGCTGTCCCAAGGGGGAACCTGGGTGAGACCTGTGGCCAACTGGAGATTCTAGAGTGGGTGGCCAGTTCATAGTGAACCACTGGGAAGCTGACTTTGTCTGAATAGTTGTGTCTGTTTCAGTGTCAAACCACAGTACAACAAAAGGAGATAGGGTGGGTTTTAGATGTGGGGGGATTGGAGTCTAGAACATGTCTCCTAGGAGATGTTCTGGGGCCATCAGCTCAACATCTAGTCAAGTGTTAACTAAAGCCTCCTAAAGGCAAGAATTGTGTGTGTGTGTGTGTGTGTGTGTGTGTGTGAGTGCGAGAGAGAGAGAGAGAGAGAGAGAGAGAGAGAGAGAGAGAGAGAGGTGGGTAAAGGAGGCATAGTATATGTATGGAACTTATATGTGTGTAACATACACATGTAGGGGTAGAGATGAAGGTTGTTTAGTTTTGTGTGCTATGTAGTCTGTGGTATATGCCTGTAGCCAAGCCAGGGGTGTGCCTCTGGGCAGGCAAACCCTCTTGTTACCTCGTCCAACACAGTGGTGTTCCCGCCTCTTGCAGCTGGCATAGCCATGCTTCAATTATTTTGAGAAACAAAGTAGGAGAATCCAAGTTTGAGGACAAAGCAAGTGTCTAGGAACCATGTCTCCTGGGAAGTAGCTTTTGGTGGCAATTCCAGAGAGACCTGGTCACTTCAAATAAGATGAGAGTTTCCCAAGTTGGACCCCAGTGAGGTGGCGGGCCCCATGGACAGGCTTGTGAACACGATTAAATGCCTTGTTCAGTATGATCAGGGTTAGTGTGGACAGGCTTCTTTCTACTCTCCGACCCTGCTTGCAGCTAAAATAAGACTTGGGAACTAGAGTTTCTTTTCTATTTCACCCTGTGAGAGCTGGCAAAGTGCTGAGGAGGGTCATGCTACAGCCAGAAGTGACACACACTCTCTTCCTCAGTAATTTGGTGCTTGGGACATGGTGGTAGCCTTTGATGCACATTCCTGGGTGCCATCTCATCTAGGACCTGTGTTTCTTTCAACTGAAGCTTCGCCATGGGTGACATTGCCACATCTTTCCTTTGATGCACCCCGTGAACAACCTCAATGACTGTTCTGCCATCACCTCCCCAGTTTGTTCAATCAGAATTGCTGCTGAATCCTGGGTAGCATGGGTCCTAGGTTCCTTTGTCTTCAGAGGGCGTGGCCTGGTATGAGCTATCCACAGCCACCCATGGGGCGAACATGAACACATTTCCATTGCTGTAGCCCTCACCACATTGACTATTTTAGCTGCTTTTCTTTCCTGCCTCTCTCTAGCTGGGGGCCAGTGAAGAGCTGCCTGTGCCCCAATTCTGCTTCCCTCCAAAAGATGCTCAGAGAGCTGGGAGCCAGGTGCCAGGAGTGCGAGGAATCCCCAAACCCTGCCTTTGTGCTTAGCATGACTGGTGAGCCAACAGACTTTTGGCAGCATCTTGGATCTTTGCTATTAGCTGATTAAAATTAAAAAAGAATGCTGTGCTGTTTCTTGCCATAGATACAGACACTAAAGAGCCCTTAGCCACTTTCTGGCTTCTGTGGCCAATTTCTGGCATCAAATCCATTGTAAATTGTCATTCTTCCCCTACCCTCATGATCAGGAAAATGCATTAACAAATTAAAATTTTTTCCTGAGTGGCTTTGGTTTCTGGGTTCTAAATGACCTGAACTGTAGTCACCAGAGCCATTCCATTTGGGAAAGAGCCATGGTTGCCTAAGCCCTCCTACTTGCTGAGGCAGCAAAGTACTGGGGCTTCAGTTTAGCCAACATCTGTGTTTGAGAGTGACGTGTCCAGACCCCACCACCTTCTGAAGGTTTTTGTGCCCCTCTGTTTACAGGCCTGTTCCTAGCCTGTTCCTTGGGCAGATGGATGTTCCTCAGTTCACACAGCCCTGGGACTTTCCCATGACCTCTACTAAACTCATTTTGGTCCCTAAGGAGTCCCCTCTGTCAACTTCCATAGTCAGTACTCTGTTCAGCAAGACACAGGTATGATGCTGTCACTACTAGGCGGCCTTGTCCTAGAGTAACCAGGGAGCCACCCAAGTGTGTGTCAGCTTGCACTTCTCACTCGTAGGGAAGGCTTCCTTTTCCAAGCTTCTATGGGAGGCTTCTAATTTCCATGGATTGGAAGACACGAATAGTCCAGGTCCTTCAGTTGCCTCAGGAGACATCTGATGTTGCTAACCTGATGATGTGCAGCAATAGCAGCGATGGTGGGGGAGTAGGGGTGGGGGTGGAGGTGGGGGAGGGGTGGTCTTTATTGGGCCTTGGAAGACATCAGGTGTGAGGCCCAATGACATGTCCTACCTACATCTAGGAGCAGAGTGAGTGCTTGTAAGGCAGGAAGTCATATTCTTTGGTTCTGAGGAATGTAGGGTGAAGGGGTAGGGAGGGGAGGGGCTTATTAAGCAGTTGATGATCCTGCTCAGTGCTGTGCTGTAGGATAATGTGGTATTAGTGACCTTTGTGAATGAAGACAGCAAGAGAAACTGTGTGCCAAGACTCGGGCAGGTGGAGCCTTCTTATTAGAAATAAGATCACAGGGAATGCATATCGGTACCTGCAGATTGCCCTTCATCCATTTCTGTGAGGAGGGCGCCCTATGGGGTGGCTGGCTACTGTAGAGGTTTGGGGTGTTGTTAGGCCTGAATAACACAGCACCATGGATGAGGGGCTTACACGGCATAACTGATTTTCTTACACTTTCCAGTTCCACAGCCTGGAAGCCCAAGATAAAGGTGTCAGTGTTAGCAGAGATGGGCCCTCCTGAGGGAACATGTGCTGCAGGTCTCTCCTGGAGATTTCTGGGTCCTGATTTCTCTTTCTCTAAGGATGCCAGTGATGTTGGATTAGAGCCCACTCTACCAACCTTATTCTGACTTACTGACATTTCCAATCTCTGCAGACAGCCACATTCCGACATATATGGTGTGTATAGAGGGGTGTCTCCCTCATGGATTTTTTGGCACTGATATAACAGCACAGAGAGGATAAGCAATTTGTCAGCTGTCACCTAGGATTAGGAGTTGGCCAATCTCACTACAGAGGCTTCTGGCCCTTAAAGGGTTAAACGAGGAGGCAATGGCAAAGCAGATCACTTCAAATGACAGGACCAGTTCTGGTGTTCACATGGTTAAATACATGGGCTCTTTGAAGAAAACAAAAAAAAAACGAAACCTGAAACACAATAGGAGTATATCCTTTAGAGGACAGTTGCCATTTCCTGTCTGCCTGGCAATAGTACTTTGTGTCAATCCCTGGAGGTCCAGGATGAGCACCAGTAACAGTAGAAAACCTTACACTCGATGGCTTGGACTGTCTATTCCCCATTCCATGAGCATATCTCTGGGGCTTCGTTTCTAACCTGAGCGGGGCTTATTTCAAGGTCAGCGAGGCTCTTGTGGATGTAGAACTTGGCCAGGGCCCTTCCGTGCCTCTGTGCCACCTACAACAGCTTTCCCGAAGCTCCTGGGCTCCCTGACACTCTTATTTCTGTCTACTGATACATGACAAGTTGCCTTGACCTTGCCAGGCAAGGACAAAGACCGTGGAGAGGCCTCAGTACTTTAAGCTGACTTTCCCTCCGGGCAAATGAAGGCTCTGGTGCAGAAGATGACCTTTATGGAGCTGAGCAGCTCTAGCTACCCACATACCTCCACTGTAGCATCAGAGAGTAGTCCTGCTCCTGGGTTGTAAGGATGAAGGTTAAGTCAAACTAAATGCTGATGCCCGGTACCCTGCTGAATTATCCCCTGGTGGCTATGACCCCACCCCCCACCCTCCACCCAAAGAGAAACTAAATGTGTTCAACCTTATATCCACTGAGCTCTGCTCAGCCATCCTGATTGTAGATGGTGGCTTTGGAGACAGACTTACCATCATGCCCAAGTGCAGTTGATAGGGAGGGATTGGAATGTACTCATTTAGTATGAAGTCTGGCCCTGCCAATGTTGCGGCCACAGTCTGTGACTGCAGATGAAAGCTGACATGCGCACATTGAGTAGAGGACCTATGGGAAGCACCAGAAGTGGATGATGCTTTTAAATGGATGACTACATCAGGCCATGAGCCTTGGAGGTGGTGGTGTATGTCAAATAGAGGTGGCCCTGGCTTTATAACATGGTGCTTTGTCCCGTCTCGACTAGAGGTCCCCTTGAGGTCTTTGTTCTTCCAGGTGGAACCACAGTGCATGTTCCCTGAGACCTGAGTATGGTGTATGGACTCCTCATTTTGCCTCTTCAACCTTAAGTGGAATCGTTTATGCCCTTGGGAAATACATGTTGGTCTGCGGTAGAGCCCAAGAAGCTGTAGTCTTGGTTGAGGATCTTAGAACTTGAACCTCACATGTTCTTCCATCTGTATCCCACTCCCCCCCCTCCCCCCCGCTTTTACCCTGCTCTATCTTTCAACAGCACAGCTCAGCTGGTTTCTGGTGAAGCCCCCCTAGCCCAAGAGTCCACTGCTCTGGACTCATAGCTCCCTCTCCATGGAGAGTTGAGTGCCTGAATTAACTCTCCTGGAGCAGTGAACCACCCTGAGTGCTAGCCTAGTTTGTATTTTTAGAGTGTGCTCCATCAATTACTTAACTTGCAGAGCGACACGTCTGTGCTCACTGAGGAAGCACTGCCAGAGGATGTTCTTCCTCAGGCTTCTGTAAGGTGTACCTTTCCTGGTCCCTCCTCTCGGGAAGCGGGTCAGATGGAGTCTTCTGTCCATGGCATTGCGTTCTCAGTGTTGAAGATGGAGGGTTTGCCTCCTTGCCCCTGACCCTGTTCTGTACAATTGAAAGGAACTGGAGCCCAGGATGTTATGGAACCAGGTGGTGTAGCATGGCACTGCTATGCATCAAGTGTCCGAAGGCCTGCCCCTCTCTGCTGAGTGGGGGATGTCAGTGAAATTAAGAATTCCCTCTGGTCACATAGGAGTCACTGTTGGGCAAGATGGTGCTCTGAAGGGAAGCTGGGTGTTGGGGGCATGACCCGTGTCACTCTCAGATAGAAGTGAGGGCCAGGCTTGTGGTTTTTATTTGTGGAGAAATGCAGTGTGCTGGGCCAGGGCCACATTAGCCAGTAGTTTTTGCCATGCCCTTGCCAGCCCAGGAGACCTTTTGACTCTAGCTCCAGGCAAATGGCCAAATGACTTGGTTTGAATTTCATCATGGTTCTCCCACTTCCGGTAGAGGTGTTAGTGAACAACCCTCTGCCAAGAGACGGAGGTTCCCAAGCTAGGCCGTGCAGGAGAAGGCCCTCATGAGAAGGGCCAGGATACTTGCTTGGAATCCCAGACATCTTAACTACATGCTTTCCATAGACCTAAGGCCAAGGAGGTGACAGCCCCACTGATTTAGTTTTGAGTAGCAGATGAGCTCATGATACCAAGTAGGATGCTGTGGGTGGTACAAGGCCCTGGAGAGTAAGCAGGATCCAGTTTCTTCCTCAGGGACCTTCTATTTCTTTCTAGAAAAGCATGGTATATCTGTCTGCAAGGGAAAAGCTAAAAACATTAGGCAGTAGTTGAGTGTGTGTGTGTGTGTGTGTATCTGTATATGTATATATGTGTGTGTGTATGTATGAATAGTATGCATGGGCCTCTATGAGTTTGATACTCATATAGAGATATATATGTGAACAAATATGTACTTACATGCTTCTGTGTGCATATGTGCATACATGTGCACATATTTATGTTTATATGTATATGTGTTTGCACCCTATTATGCACGTATGTGCTTATGTGTTGTAAACATGTATATATGCATGTACTTATGTGCTAGTGCATACATGTGCCTGCCTGTGTGCTTGTGTAAATGTGTGTGCTTGTACTTATATGAGTTTGTGTGCCCAGATGACTCTGTGTGACATGTATGTGTATGTGTGTGTGTGTACATTTGTGTTTGCAGTTGTACATTTGTCATATAACTTTGTACAAACATGTATGTGCATGTCTGTGAGTCTGGGTCTTATGTATTTGTGCACAAAGTACTTTGTACTAGGATTGTGAAGTGTCCCCTCAGTGGTGGGACTGCATCTCCACCCTACAGGTTCTCTGTAACTCACCCATGAAAACTTGACTACAGGACAGAATAAGACCTCTTGTTCCCTCTGGGCCATTTCTGTTTCCTCAGGACTCAGAGGACGGGAAAAGAGGATGCACACAGACTATACTCAGCTTCATTCAGCACACACCAGGGCCCTCACAATCCACAACAGATTCAAAAGTGACCCAGGCCTATGCTATGTAGCGAATGAGCTTTAAAAGTGCTTGACTGTTGCAGAAAAGCTGAGGCAGGAGGTCAGTGGGAGCTAAGCTAAGGGTGGGATATCCCTGGGAATGGACAAAGAGTGGGCAGGGAGCTCCCACTGCCTGGTGATTAGTGTCTTCTCCTTTTAAGTGTGGAAGCTTGGTGAAGCGGAAAGCTACTATGAATTCAATATCAGGATTCCTGCTCTACTCTTGTTTTTGTCCTTGCTGTGTAACCTTGAGATGGTCACTTGACTTCTCAGAATCTGGCTGTCCTGTCTTTACAGTGAAGACACTGAACAATCTCTTGACAACAGCAGTCAGATTCTCTGATGGAAGACATCGCTCCACAAATAGTGGGGCCGGGAAGCCTAGAGCGAGCATAGTGCTCTGGAGTATGGTTGAGAGTGGGTTTGGAAAGGATTGAAGGCTAACCAGAGCAAGGGGCAAAGGAAGCAATGCAGATAGAGCCCAAGAAGCAGGCTAACACAATATAGTTTATTCTTTTAACAAACATTCATGCAACTCTCAGTGGACAACAGGCGTCAGGGGAAGGAGTTAGCAGACTATTGGTCCTCATGTCAACTGGGGCCCCCACTGCCTGATCTATAAATAAAGTTTTATGGAAACATGTATGCCTGAGTTGGTTAACTTTTCATCCCTACTAGATGCCAGAGAAAACAGCTCAAAAGAGAAAGGTTACCCTGGCTCACAGTGTGAGAAGTTTCGGTCCAGGTTAGCTGGCTACATAATTCTGGACTTTGGTGGGGCAGATCATCATGGTGGAAGGGCGTGGAGGAGAAAAGCCAATCACTTCCTGGAAACCAGGAGCAAAGAAGAATCTCAAGAAGAGGCCAGGGCTAAGACGTACCTTTCAAAGGGCCCTACTTCCTCAGATTGTGTACCACATCCTAAATGGTTCCCATGACTGCCCAAAGTAGCCCCGTAGCTGGGAGACAAGGTCAACACATGATCTGTGAAGGAACATTTCATATTAAAGCTATAACAATGCCCATTTCCCTCCTATCGTCTATGGCTATTTGAGACTACCATAACAAAATCAAGACATTGTGACTGATGTCAAAAATAGTTGGGTCTGGCGAGATGGCTCAGCGGGTAAGAGCACCCGACTGCTCTTCCAAAGGTGCAGAGTTCAAATCCCAGCCACCACATGGTGGCTCATAACCATCCTTAACAAGATCTGACTCCCTCTTCTGGAGTGTCTGAAGACAGCTACAGTGTACTTACATATAATAAATAAATAGATCTTAAAAAAAAAAATAGTTACATTCTGGCCTGTTTAGGAAAAACTGTGTCATCTTTGCTGTAAGATCTTTATGTACATGAACTGAACACAAACCACAGCGCTACTGGGCAGGCGCTAGTTTTCTGTCCATTTACAGACAAGATATTTGGGGGTGGAGGGACAGGGTATCAGGTAATGTACCTGAGACCACAGTTAAGCCACACAGGAAAAAGGAGATGGGACTATGAACTCAGGCTCCCAGACTCCAGAGAGCCTGTGAAGGCTATGGGCACCGTGTTATGCTGAACAAGCCCAGGAATGGAAGCCACGCTTGAGCGCTGGTCCCCACAAGGCATCCTTGTCCTTGCCAGGTTTGTGACCAGGGCGGTGGTTCTTAAAGGCCTGTTTCAGCAGTAGCATGGCCCAGGCTGCTTAATGGGAATACTTGGTCCCTCTGTGCTAGTGACGTTCCAGACAGTTCTTAGAGGCAGCACAGAAATTGCTCCCAAAGGCTTTGCGGAGCTCCTAATTTAGCTTTTTGATCCGTGTTTGTGGTTGTCAACAGCTATAGTTGTGCGTCCTGCTGCAGATCACAAATGCTTAGAAGTCCTGGTTGTCTTCCCTCTCTGTGTACCAGAGAACAGGGATTCTTTATGTTCAGAAACATTTCCTGTTGACAAGGAGGTATGGAAATAGTGCTCCCACGTGAACTTTGACACAAGCGGCTAGCATGTGCCAAAGTGCAGGTAACTGAAGCATCCACCTCCCCATGTCCTGCAGTTCCCTCCATTCCTGTTCCAGGCAAGGGCTCCCATGCTGGCACTCTGCCTCCACCTGTATGAGCTAGTGAGCAGGACCAGGAAGCAGCCCTTGCCAATGAAAGACCTCTCTGGGAATATAAATGTGGGATTCTACCCACAGAACTTTGGTAGTGACATCCCTCTACTGTGCTGTCCAGGATGGAAGACACCAGCTGTATCTGAAAGTATGAATAGGGTGACTAAGGAACCGAATTTGTCATTTGGGTGTTTCCTTGAGATAGGGTCTTACTATGTAGCCCTGGCTTGAGTGGAGCATATTTATATTCATATCTCTCTATTTCCATCTCCATCATCTCCATCATCTCCATCATCTCCATCATCTCCATTACCTCCACCACATCCACCACCTCCACCACCTCCACCACCTCCACCACCTCCATCACCTCCATCACCTCCATCACCTCCATCACCTCCATCATCTCTATCTCCATCTCTCCATCTCCATCTCCATCTCCATCTCCATCATCTCCNTCTCCATCTCCATCTCCATCTCCATCTCCATCTCCATCTCCATCTCCATCTCCATCTCCATCTCCATCTCCATCTCCATCTCCATCTCCATCTCCATCTATCTGGTCAGGCAGTGACTTGCAGGGATAGATAGGTGCTCTAAGCAGACCACATGGGTCTCAGGTATGGATAGAACTCAGGTTACCGTATTTCTGGGAGTCACCTCTATGCTTTGAGATGTCTTAACAGATCCTAGGACTGGATATTTTTAAAGTGATGTGTTTCATTTGGCCTTGTCTCCCAGAGGTCCCCAGTGTCGTTGAGCCTTGGTCATTTGCAACGATGTCCTGACTGTTAACACACCCTGTATGGACTCCTCTGCCTTCCATTCCTACTTTCTCTTCTCCTTTCTTGCCTAGGAAAGCCATCCAAATAAACTACTCATTCACATTATATAAAATTTCCATTCCTGAAGCCTAAAAATAGCTGAATGTCAATACTTCACAATTCAATTTATAATGATATTCTCATCTTCTACTCTTTCGAGAGAGCTCATCCAGCTCAATATTGAGGTTCGTAGTTGCCCATGTGTGCAAGCCATAGGTGGGTCGTTGACATCTTCCCATGCACCGTCTGAGTTCTAACCTCAGCTCTGTCTCTGTGTGAATCTGGCAAACTGCTAAAACCTTTCTGCTTCCCAGTCTTCAGGCATGAGCATCCTGCCTGCACTCTAGCTTGGTGCTTGCCCCGACTGCTTTAAAGAATGATGTGGAGGAGCAAGGAAGCTCATAGGGGGGACTATTAATGACAGACAAGCCAGAATACTATAGGGGGACCCTGCTCTCTACCAGGGTACAGAAGTCCCTTGTATACTTCAAGAAATCCAGTGTATGTCTTTGATGTCACAGGGTCTGGCTTTCCTGCCACACATTACCTGGAGAGTGTGTGTGTGTGTGTCCTGTTTTCATAATCTGGTCTTTTTTAGCAGGAGGTACCTGGCAGCTAGCATGAGCTCTCTAGTAAGAACTGCAGCCAATTTCCCAAGGCTGCAGCTTCATACGAGGGAGACAGTTAGGTCTGTAGCTGCTCAGGAGCCTCACACATATTCCTCTCCCTGGTCCACAGAGTCAGCTGACAGCTCATTAAGATGGTGCTCATGGAGCCCTTGGAGAGCTATTCTTTTGGTATCGAGTCAGCGGGGGTGAGGGTGGACTGTGTTCTGCTGTGTTCGTTGCATCGATGGGAAGGAATACCAGAGAGAAGCTGTTAGAAAGCCAGATGGATCTGGGCTCACAGTTTCAGAGGTTTGAGTGCCGCTTGGTGGGGAGGGAGTGAAGGAACAGGGCAGCTCACACAAGGAAGCAGAGAAAGAGAGAGAGCACAAAAGAGGAGATGACCAAGGCAAGAAACTGTCTCCAAAGGCATACACCTCAGTGACCCACCCCAGCTAGGTCCATCTCTCAAGATGACATCACATTATGAATCGATCCATTACATCAGAGCCCCGAGAATCTAATCGTGAGGGGCACCCACACAGGTACAGATAGAGGGGTTCTTCACTGATCGCCTAGGTGTCTCTCAATCCAGTCTAGCTGACAGTCAAGATTAATTGTCAAAGGGCCATGACACTCACAGGCCCTTCCCAACATCCTGGGCTTCCTAGGGGTTTATTATTTACTTATCAGTATACTTGGTCATGTACTTGTGCCTGTGCATGTGTATGTGTCGTGTTGAGAGTACTTGTGTATCTGTTTGTGTAGAGGACTTGGGTCAACATCAGAGTCCTCCTCACTCTCTTTCTACCTTACTTTGTAAGATAGGGTCTCTCTCTGATCCTGGAGCTTGCCAATCAGGCTAGTCTGGCTGTAGAGGAAGACACTGGGGACCACCCCCCCCCCCCGTCTCTGCAGGCAGTTTTGGCTCTGGAAACAGTCCTGATCTCTTCCAGTTTCCTTTTCTCAGTGAACTTGGATTTGTAAGGGGGTTTGCTAATTGCTAGGAGTACAGTGCTGATCAAGATATTATCTGTCCTTGGGGGTTGGGGACAGCATTGGAAAGTGAATGAGACAGCAGCCATGTGAACGGGAGCTTTCCGATTGTCCCGTGGGCCAAGAAGATAAGTGGGATAGATGGACAGTCGAGAGAGATGAGGGTGGGGCTGCAAACTCCTTTAAAAAGGGAGAGCCCTGGAAGTTGTGAGAGGAATGAGAAGATAATGATGTTTCCTTCCCAGGTCCTGAGAGAAAGCCTGTCAGTGGGGCCAGCAGCCCACACAAAGGCCTGGGGTAGGTGGGAATGAGGAAAGCAAAACCAAGCAGATGTAGCTGAAACTTCCTGAGAACTGCATTGCAGGTGTTGACAGTCTGACTCCCCTTGTTTCTTGCAGGCTTCTTGCCTTGATGAGTGAGTGGGTGGCAAAGACCCTTACCATAAGTTACACTCCATCCAACTGTGGTGCTCGGCAGGTGGCTAGGAGCTGGCTTTCTGCCTCCTGAAGTCATATCGGAATTCCTGCACTGTTTCTAAGGTGCCCGGGAAGACAGCAGATTGCTTCTGTTCAGTCCATCAGCCACACAAAAGCACCAGATCAAAGAGCATGGGCTTAATTTATTTTGTTTATTTTCCAGAGGAAATAGTGCTTCCTTGGTCTGAAAGCTCCGAAGACTAAAAGCTGAATGAGAGGGGGAGCTTGGATTAAATGAATGGGCTGGTTCTCACTGACCCAGTTTCTACCCAGTGCCACAGCAGTGAGGGGGGGGGGGAGGGATCCATTCTGCTACCTCTGCTCTGGCCCAGGGGCAGGCACTTCCTAGCCTGTTATTTCACAGGGAATGAGCCTTCTGCACAATCAGGCTTCACGGAAATGTCCTTGAAGGTAGCTTGTGATGGTAGCAGGAAGGAATTAGTGTGGCAGCTTGTGCCTGCCTAATGCCCCCCTGTCACCTTGGCTGGGAGGAGAGGTGCCGATCCAGATAAAACCCCATGGCTTTTGTAGGAACTCACTAAGTGGGATTGTATAGGAGCCTTCCCAGTGTGGGGAAGTAGGAGCACTTACCACAGTGGTAAGTTTCATGTTGCCATTATAGTGAGTAAGAGTTGAGAATCACTGGCTTTGGACTACATGGGTTGCAGATGATCATGACAGGGATAAGGAAGGAGTGAGTATAGGCAGACACTCACGGGGTGTTTGTGGGGGCCGCCACTCCATTGGCCTAGACAACTATTTCGGGTGTTCTCTTTGCAAGGAGACCCATGGGAAGGACAGATTGTGTTTGATCCTGTCCACATGACATGGATGATTGAGAAACAGTCTTGAGATGCTTGGACCCCATGGGGCTCTTGCTGCTCTATGTCGTCCAGGGTCTAATAAGACCTTTAAAAGGCAACATCAGCCAAGAGTGACGCCAGGCTCTGACCGTGGCAGTTTGAGTGTTATCCAGTAATTAAAGAATTAAGTCCCTAATCCACAGGATGAGAAAGAACACCCGAGGAGGAGACATTTATATGTAGTGGTCACTAATAAACTGGTTTTGGTAGTCAGAGCTTTAACTTTGAGGGCTAAAGTTTTTATAACTGAAAGTAGACAAAGGAGGCCCTGGAATGTTAAAACACACTCAACTAAAACCAGTGAAAATGGCCAAAGATGGGTAGTGACAGTTATGAAGTTCTAGGCATTGTGTTGGAAGATGAGTGAGATGGGTAGCATCAGTCTTGGGAATCAATGACAGTATTACTGAGTAGCATGACTGGAACAACAACAACAACAAACAGAGTTAATTGTTAATGTCTTGCTGAGAGCTAGAGACACGCCTTAAAGTACATTTGTAGTGCTAGAGAGGCTCTGTGTTGCAGGGTCTTGAATCATGTTCTAAAAGTTATCTTGGGTTAGGGAACATGCATTTATCTAAACATTTCTTGAGGCAGAGTCTTAGCTAGCAGCCTCGCCTGACCCGTAATCCACTCTTGCTCAGGGTGACTTCAGATTCACAGATCGTCCTGTCTCAACCTTGAGAGCGGAAGCCTTTGCATATCTTTTTCAATCACCCTCGTAGAGTCTTTCTGATTCTTTGAGCGCTAGTGATTTTTGGTTGGATGCCAGACATTGAGGGTTTTACCAATTTGGGCGCTGGATAGTTCAGTACTCCTATAAATATTCTTGAGCATTTTGTCCTGGGACACTGCAGTTGGGCTGTGCGGCTGTGTGGGAACACTTTGCTCCTCTGGGGTTTGCCTTCTTTACAGTTTGATTCTCTATGTTGTTTTGTTTTGTTTTGTTTTTTTTAAGGTGGCAGGAGAGCACCTTCACCTAAGCCCCCTTTTCAGTAGTGTGGGGATTTGGCCTGGTACCTTGGGAGTTTGGAGGTTTCGACTCTGGTGAGGGGAACATAGACTGTTTGAAGCTCATTGTGAGCTCTGGCATTTACTCTACTCTGCCTTTGGTAGTTGTGACACATGCCTGGGGTGAGGAGATTTAGCTGAAGGCTCGGGTTCTGCTGTCAACCTCTGGCCTGTTGCCTAGGCCACTCCTCTACTTTCTGGTGCTCTTCAGCCCTTCTGGAATCCCTCCATCCTATCATCTCAGTAGTGGTGAAGGCAAAGACCTCTTTGTCTCTTTGTGTTATGGCCTTGATATCTTTCCGGGGGGAAGTTGGTGCAACCTGCTCAGGTAGGGATTGCTGACCTGCTCCGTCTGAATTCCCCAGGGTTTAAAAACTTGCTCTGAGTATATTTAATCTGATGTTTTCCATATGTGATATAGGAAGTTGGGTGTGGCTCCCGCTGCTTCCTTTGCAGTTTTTGGCTTACAGGAGAAGAGTTTCTAACCTTACATGCTTGTGCCTGGTTTTGTCTCAGTGGGTGTGAAAATACTGTTTGATTGAATTGCTAAGTTCAGTACTGGGGGATCCTGATCAATGGTCATGGGAGTCAGCCTGAGCTCAGGGTACACACAGTACAAGGCAAGATTAACATTTACTATGGAATCTAGATAAACTGGTGTGCGGGTCCTTTACTTCCCTTAAAATGTAACAGTGAGTGACTTGATATGTAACAGGGAGCTGTCACCAAGGACCAACATTGCTCTGGGCGAGTTTTTGCCTCCACTATTGTTCTTTCACATAGGCATCTGCATTCTGTTCTCTGGATGGGATTACAGAACCTTCCCAAAGATAAGGTCTGAGTCCCACTTTTCAAAGGATATTCCAGGGTCCAGCATCTTCATCAGCATCTCAGTTGGAATAGACCTGACAGCAAAAGAACCAGGAAAGCAAAATGAAGGGATGAAATACTTGAGGTGGTCACTCTGTATGCATGGGGATCTTGCCTCAATCCCTAGAGCTCACATCAAAAATGGCAGTTGTGGTGATATACACTTGTAGACCCAGCCCAAGGGAGGCTAAGGCCTGGAGGTTCCTGGGGCTCAGTGGCCCACCAGCTTACCTTGCTTGGCAAACTTCAGGTTGTTGAAATTCCCTGTCTCAAAACAAGATGAATCGCTACTGATGAAAGACACCCGAGGCTGACCTCTGGCCTCTAGATTCATAGGTAACATGTGTAGGTGTACACACATGTGAACTTGTATACACATGAATACATACAAACACACAGAGATGAAATGCTTCCCCATTCCCGAATGAGGATCGGGGAATAAGTCAGCATCATCAGAAGCAGAAGAAGGTTGATCACTTCTGGAGAAGTGTCACTGTTAGAATGGAAATTGGAGATGTCTCAGCCTCCACTGGTCAAAGGCAGCCCAAGGCTAATAAGTCTGGTACTTAATAGGGTCAGATACAAGCTTTCTTGAGAAGGTTCCTCAACTCCCACTTACAAAGGAACTTTCCTCTGCATTCCAAAGTATATAATTATCCTGGTTGCTGGATACAACCTTGTTGATTATAAATAGATTGTCACCTCGCCTCCTCATCACCCTCCAATATGTCTTTCATGCTCAATTAGATGAACGCACTTAGTGCATTTTCTAATCAAGTTTTGCAAAAGTTAACCCCTGAGCCCATCTGGAAAAGAACTCTGGTGGGATCCTAGTCACATCTCATCTTCTCGGCCTCTGCCTAACTGTCCCGACTCAATGCACCTCTCTCCTTGTGATTGGGCATCCTACATCCCAATGTAGGGTTCCTCTCACAGTTTAGGTATGACCCTGAAGCATGAGGTTAACGTAGCTTCACAAAGGACTTGGATAATACTGCCCAGGAGTAGAGAAAGTGACAAGAAGACTGGAATCTGGCAATGCCTTCCTTCTTGTGGACAGTTATGTGTGAGAGAAGGGCACGGCCTTGTTGGACGTTGAGAGGTCTCCCGAAATGCCATCTCATGTCTAAGGCTATGAAGATCATTGAGCAAATACAGGCTGCTTGCTTCCTCTCCACTTTGATAAGCACAGTTGGGGGTGAGGGAAGGAGACACAAACTAAGAAGCTTAATCAGAGCCAAGAGCTCCTTAGGAAAATGCTCGCTAGACTTGGTTTCTGATGGTGAGAGTCACAGAAATTTCAAGCATATTTTATGATCTGCACATTCATTTTCTCTGGTTTTGAACTACATAGGCAGATAGGTCCTTTAAAATGTAACTGCCTTAATCTAGTTGTGTCTGACAGCTTTTCCTACTAAATGATAGGGCTCATACCTGGTGCATATGGTCTGCCAGTGGTGCAGATTGCCTAGACAGTACAGTGCACACATACCCTATATTGAATGTACCTCAACTTCAAACCCAGGTCATGGGCCAGCCACTCTGGAAAGCATTGTTGTGCTCTTCACTGGAAGGGAGTTTCCTTCTAGTGCCCTAGCTGCCCACCCTTTCTCCATGAATCTTGAGGCCAGGGCTCCGGTCTTTTCTTTCCTGGGGTCAGAGTTTGCTCTCTGCCTATATACCTCTTGCTTGGATCATTCCTCTTTGGGAGTCAGTGCCCACGCCACAGTCATCTCTTTGACCCTATAGTACATTGTCATGACCTCTCCCTGGTGGACAGATCCCCTGCAGGGGCTTGAGGCTCATTTTATTATCTGTTCAGTGTTCACCAACCACTCACTGTATTCTCAGAGTGAAAGAGTGATGTTGTTGCTTGTTTTAATTTTGGGACCACTGGGCCAGGATCACTTTGTATTTCATAAGGCCAGAGCTTAGGGACTGTGGCTTCAGCTAGAATTCTAGTTAAGCCATTCAGGGTTGGGTCTACTGGTTTTTGTTGTAGGTTGTGGTTTGTTTGTTTATCTGTTTGTTTCTGGCCCTGTATAGAGGATGCATGGGACCCTTGTGTCTCTGGACTTGAGCCAGTATGATCCTTTGTGAGTCTGAGAGAAGACATAGCCAGGAAAACCAGAACCCATTTTTCCAACATGATTATTAAAGTTTGATCAAGACTTTTAATGATGATACAGTTATGTGTTTATTTAAGAACCTTTGAAAATACAAAAATTATATATATAAAACCAATGCCATCTGTCATTCTACAGACAGAATCATAGTTGGGTGTGTTTTATTATGTAACAAAAGTTCCTCCGAAAACACAAGTGGACAATATTATATAAAACTTTAAAGAACTTATTTGTTTAAAACAACAACAACAATAACAACAACAACAACAAAAACCAAGGTGGTTTATGGGATAGTCAAATGAACGATAAAGTTATAAACAATGAGTGAAAGTTTTCTATTCTCTCCCCTCACCATAGCCCTCAAAGCCTTTAGACTTAACTGCTTTTTGTACATTCTTCTGGGGAAGGGGAATATGTACCAGCATGTGTCTGTACCAATACTCAGTTCATTTGTTACATCTATTTATTTACTTTGATTTTGGGGCTCTTACTCAAAGCTCCATGAACACTAGGTAAGAAATCACTTTATTTATGAATCACAGATTCATCTTCTACTTGATACATGTGTACACACATAAACATACACACACACACACACACACACACACACACACACATGCACACGCACACACACACACACACACACATCTACGCATGCATGTACACACTCGCACCTGTGCATAAGAACGCCAGAAGAGGATGTCAGATGTCTTCCTCAATCTTTCTGTCTTATTCCTTTAAGGCAGGGTCTGTCTTCCTCTGAACTAGAAGTTTCCTCTTTTGGTTTGACTAGTTGGCTACTGAGCTCCCAGGATCAGCCTGGCCTTGCTTGGCTTTTTAAGTAGGTATTGGGAATGTAAATGCTGGTCACTATGTTTGCATAGCAATTGGTCTTACCCAGGGAACCATCCCCCTTAGCCCATGCTTGATTATTTTGAAACATAAAAGCCTGTGGTGACATCCCATTGCTACTATTAACAAGCATCAGCACCCCGCCCTCCACTGTCAACCACAAGGGTACCCCATCTTCATTTTGTTGTTGTTGTTGTTGTTGTTGAACTCGGAAGTTTTTTTCATTTTGTTATTCAGAGCATGTTTTCATAATGTTATTAAGTAACATTTCAGGTGGGATTAAGACACTGCATGCATGGACACACAAACACACACATACACACACACACACACACACACACAGAGAGAGAGAGAGAGAGAGGGGGGGGGCACATGAGCACACACTCCTTTGTCCACCTCTGCTTCTTTTTTTCAGGATAGATTTCTAGAAATGCAGGTCTCATGGCAAAGGATAGACACTCTACTGCTGTGGGTGGATGCTGTCAAGCTGTGACACATTTTTTTTTCTCTGTAGAACAGGGATATTTCTCTTATCTCTGAATTATTTCAGTTGTTTTGAAGCTTTATGGAATCGTGTAGGAAAGCCTGCCCCTGCTGTTACAAAAACATTTGAGTAATGTGAAGGCACTCAAGAGAAAGGTAGACACCTCCTTTCTTCCCAGAAGAAACCCAGGCTAGAGCCCAAGCAGGAACTAGAGAGCCACGAGTTCAAATCCAGATGTTGCTGCTTCTCTTTGTGTCTCTGGGTTAGTTACCTGCTCCTTCTTCCAGAAGCAAACACTTGCTTTTTGTCCCAAGATAAAATGACTGTGGATGGAGAGCCTGGCCCCTGGGAGGCATTATCCCCATTGGTAATGATGGATCAGTTACCTGTGCTATACTGTGCAGTCTTCAGACCCAGATTAAAATTGTGCTAAGAAACAGTTATCTTCCTAGCTCTTCTTTGCAAGATCGCTTCAAGCCTATAGCAGCACCATGGCACGAGCTCCTCAATGACAACATAGCCAAAGGCTTCTAGCATAGCCAAAGTCTTCACGCTTTGGTTTTGTGACCTACCTCTGGTTAAGGGAGCTTATGGGCTCTAGGTAAATCAGTGAGCCATCCACCCCTGTTTTTCTTACTTCTTTGACAGCAAGCTTTTTGTCAGCCCCATGGGGACAGATACATCCTGTATTGCTATTCCTGAGAACTTTGAACTCTGGAAAAAACAAACGACTCAGACAGGATAAATCCCCGTGTGTACTTGTCATGTGGTCCCTTAGAACATTAGTCTATGACGGCTGTTCTCAGCTCTGCAAGCATCTTTAGTCACACCGAGGCTTGGCTTGCTTTAATGGCAGCTCTGTGTATAACTTCTTTAGTATTTACAATAGGGTCACGCTGTCCTGGTGGATGCTGTGACCAGCAGTGTTGTTTGCTACTGAAGAAATATCACTGAAGCCAGCCTCCCAAGGAATAAAAGGTTAGGCTATTACTTTAGACAATGAGGTACCAGGAAGTCAATGTTCTGGATCCTAGGATCAGAGACATCCTAGAGGAGGTATGTGGCTTTCATGCTTTGGGATTCCCAGAATGCCATCGAGGCAGGGGACTTATGGTTGCCATGTCCCTGGTTTCTTGTCACTTTATCTTCGCCAAAAGGGATCTCCATGTGTTTTTTATCAGAGGGCCAGCTCAGCGTCACCTGTGCACTTAACAAGGGACTGGGCCTGGTGCATACCCAATTCTCCAGAAACACATTCTGAGTTTTTCAGGGTCAGTATCCAAGAAGTAGAAGTACCCAGAGGTATCCTTGGGGTGAATTCCCCCAGTAACATTGATCTTTGGGGGCTAAAGTCTCTAGGCCTCTGTACCCTTCTTCAGCTGCTTGCCCGGTATGCTGTCCTAGGAAGATGACCTTGAGTGAAGTCGGTTGCTCCGGGTAGCTGAGCTTGACATTGAAGAAAGTAACTGCCAGGGGCTGTCTACTGACAGCTTGAAACTGGGCCACAGATCCTCGGGGAGGGGACATAGCTTGCTCATGTCCGTGGAACACTTTGCTGCAGGATCCTGTGGTCCATCTGAGCCCTGAAGACAAGGCTCAGGAGAAGAAGACAGAGATGCAAAGGGTAGGGAAAACTTCATGAGGGGCAGAGCAGTTGAGCAGGGGTGTGGAGGTAGGAAAGGGCAGAGAATTGTGAGCCCCCATACAAAGTATCACATAGAGGACTGGGTTGGGAGACTGTCCCACTGAGACATGGCCAGAGTCACTTCCTTTGATACCTTAAGTAGTTTGCCTTCCAGATGATCTCCAAAGTCTGTTGTCCCCATCCCTTTAAGAAAACTCAAGCAACCTGTGATGAGCCTTCCAAATGACCTAGGCTGACCTTCATGTGTTGTCCTCCGGCTAACTTGCCTTGGCGAGCTGGGCTTAACATCTGCTTCTTCTCATAGAGTCTGACTGCTAAGACAGAGGTACCTTCTGGAGATGTCTGGGGTAACTTTTAGGACAGGTGACCAAGGCCTTTAGAACCCTACCTAGCTATTCATTTCCCTTCCGAGGTGTGCAAGGGAACTTTAGGGTGACATATCCCTGGTCCTAAGCTTGGAGAAGCTACTTGATCCCCATGGTTGACATCTGGACCCGTCTCTTTGCTGGGGATCACAAAGCTACTCAGGTGATGACAGACTGGCATGTCTGAAAGATGGACTCTGAAAATTCTTCAAGGTTCTCATGTCCCAGGCAGTGGCTGTTCTGCCTGGTCAGATACCAAGGTTTTCTTTTTCAGGTTCTCTGGACATCAGAAGTTCCCTTCACTGTTTCCCATTCATTTCCACAGCCCATGTTCCTTCTGCTCTCTAACCCATACTGTCTCTTGCCAGGCATGGGTCACATCTTGAGTTCCCGTCACACGCAGCTGGGTTTCCTCTGTGTGTCATCAGAGGCCTTGGTTTTACTGTCATCATGGTATTTTGGGATGCGATGAAGGAGGACAGATAGAGTGACCCCACAGGCTGGCCTTCCTGAGCCTTGACTGATGTCCCCTCTGTGACATCTGTGGACAGTAAGCAGGTTCCTGGTGTGATTGACTTTCCCGTTATTCAAGATCAGCAGTCCCCAAGCCAGGTGGCTCCCTGCTAACTGTCAGCTTGCACCTGGGTGTGGGCTGGGCTTTGGGTCGCTCTGGATGCTGAGTGATGTTGAGTCCTATAAGAAAATCTGAAAGGCTGCGATAACTATTCCTTTACCCTAAGTGCCTTGTGGTAGAGCTTCTCTTAATACAGGCTGGGGAGATGACTCAGCCAGTAAATTATTTGCTGTACAAGCCAGTAAATTATTAGGACCTGAATTCAATCCCTAACACCCCTGTAAAACTGTGGGCCTTGTGGCAGGCATGTAATCCCAGTGCTGGGGAAGCAGAGACTGAAGAACCCCTGGCTCACTCTCCAGCAGACTTAGCCTAGTCAGCCAGCCCCAGGTATCAGTGGAGAAACCTAACATAGAACAAACAAGGTGGACACATCTGGAGAAATGACACCTGAGGTTAACACACATGCATATGCACACTTGCATGCACATCTGCACACACTTGAAAGATACACATATGCATACACACACACACACACACACACACACACACACACACACACACACACGAGGTTTCCCTTAATGAACCTGTCTTGGTGAAACTGCTCTGTACAGTACTGCTGGTGACCCTTCTCACACCTCACGAAAGGCAGGGAATCCTTTTCTCACCCAGCAGGGCTTGCCCTGGCCCTGCTTGTCATGGCATGGAGGGAGAAACTCTGGGTTTGTTTCTGCACTTCCTTGCTGGAGCAACCCCTGCCTCAGAAGGCTACCTAGCTGTTCCCAGAGCCCACCTGGACAAGATCCCTAAGCTGTGAGAATGCCTGAGCAGTCTAGGGATACCATTCCTAGTGCTGAGAGCTTGGGCTAGAGTGTTTGAACACCAGTGCCTCTCAACATAGCAGCCATGCAAGGCACAGTGCATGACATCCTGGTATTTACAGTCCACAGATCCATGGGTAAGACAGTGAAGACAGTTGCCAGGTGGCAAATTAAGGGAAGCTTCAAGTCAGCGAGCAGGTGCAGCTTCATTATTAATTCCAATCACAGTGATTAGTTGCTATTTAGGGATCTGGCTGCTTGGTCACCTACACTGTGCTTCATCTGCTTCCTGCAGCTTCTACAGAGAGAAAGCTCCCCATCCCCCATTCCTTTGCCCCTCTGCTGCTCTTCCTTGATGGATTTATTTCTGAGAAGCTTCAGGTCAGTCTCAGAACTGAGCCTTTCCCCAAAGCAGGAGTCTGAATAAGTCATCCCAGTAATCGGGCATGCTGGCAAGGGCTGGCCCTAGCAAATGGACTATGTTATGCATGTTTGTTACCACGCATAAGCCATATCAGGAGGCTAGGGAACTATAGCTATTGACTAGATGAAGAAACAGAGACGTTGAGCAAGCAGGGCAGTTTCCTGAGGTCTTATTGCCAGGAAGCCATACCCAGCCCATTTGAGTCCAAAGCTGTGTCCTTGTTGAGGGATTGAGGTGGGTTGGGAGAACAGCCTAGGGTTAGGGACAACAGGATGCTCATGTGCCATGCTGAACCTGTTCTGGAGATGATGAAGCTGATGGGGATGCTTTCCAGTGGCCAAGACAGTGAGGGAAAGAGCACCCGTGGGCCCAGGCTTCCTCTTGCAGCCATTGGGGGGGGGCAGGGTGTCTCCAGCTTCCATAGCTAATATGTGGAGGGACCTACTCCTTGGAACAGCTGCAATAGTCTGGGAATGGGTGATGCCAGATATAGACTAGGCAGTATACCTGGTGTTGAGGGAGAAGAGCCTTGGGCGAAAGACTAGAATCAAATGTGTAGAACCTGTGACTCTCGATAACCAGGAGTCTCGCCTAGCACGTTTGTAGACCACAATGCTTGTCAAAAAGTTGGACATTCTCGGCAGATCTTGAGCCCTTAAGGTACATGGACTTTTTAAGACTCTTGAGTGTTCTATTCTCTGAAGCACCCCCAGTGTAACAAGCATTCGTGGTCCCCAACACTGAGCACTGCCACTTAAACCAGGGATAGGGACCCAGAAGATCTGGGGTGCTGTAGCTATCTGGAGTTCAGTGGCTCAAGTGGAGGAAAAATGGGTAAATGGGGACCTTGACTTTGTTTTCTAGACAGAACAGAATCTATTGTCCGGCACTTCTATTTATAGCCACCCAATAATTAAGCCACTCAGGCGGTCCAGGACTGACGGGGCTGCATAGCTGGTGGGCCATATGGTGGCTGTGCAGGGTCGGTGCCTGGCTAATGGAAGGAAGCGGGTGGGCTGGGAGAGCCTCATGCTAATGCACACGGTTCATTTCTTCACAGTGTGGTTTTGGTCAACAGAAAGATTATAAATAGCATTCATAACATTTTTTTCTCCTGGACCTAACCTTGTGGACTGTCATGTTGTTTTTGCTCGATTCCTTGATATCACATGCAGCAACTTATACAATTCCTCCTGAAAACCTCAGGTGTCCTCCTCAGCTGGCACGAGGGTTAGATGGACTCTACATATGTACAGCAGAACCCCCTTCTGTAACAGCCCTCCCAGGCCCTGGTCTTACTGCAGGGTGTTCACTAGGCTTCAGGCATGGAGAGAACGCTACATTTTTTTAGGCTTGAATAACTTTCTCATGACCTGGTGGGAACTACTCACACTGTATTCTGTGAGCACCGTGTCCTTGAGGACAAAGGAGCCTTCGATGGAAATTTTGTTCTTCATTCCTGTCTCATTCTTGGGCCTGGCTTCTCAAAAGTGTAGTCTCTCAAGATACCCAGATGTGGTCCATCCAGACCCAGCCCAACTCTGCTTGGCAACTGAGCTAGCATCTGCTAGGTCCTAAGCTACGGAGGCAGGGGTCAGGGGAAGCAGATATTGAGAATAAGATGAGCATGATCTCACTTTGCCCCTGCCTACAAACAAAAAAAGCCATGGCTGCAAGTGGGGAGGATGTGGTCAAGAATCCCAGCACCGACTAGCCTGGTTCTTCAAAGCAGCTTTCTTTTAGTGCCTCTGACACACAGTAATTAAGCTTTATGTAGTCATTTCCAGAGTTCTGGAACTTTGTGTGTATGTGTGTATATGTATGTATGTATGTATGTATGTATGTACGTATGTCTGTGTGTGTGTGTGTATTAATTGATACATATGAATTGTATGTGTTTGGGGCTCTGGAGATGGTTTAGTGTATAAAGTGAGAACCTGAGTTTCAGTTTAGCACCTGTGTACAAGCCAGTTATGATGGATCAGGTCTCGAACTCAAGCACAGGGGAACTGACAGAGGCAGTGGACCCCCAAAACTCAAAGGCCAGTCAGCCAAAATAGTGAAGTCTGGGTATAGTAATGGACTGTCTCCAAAAATAAGGTGGAGAGTGATAGAGGAACACATAAACACACACACACACACACACACACACACACACACACACACACATGAGTTACATAGGATTACGGCATGCTGTGTACTGTCATTCTGCTGCGAGTAGACAGTGGGCAGTAGTCTTGGTAAATTATAATTTCCATTTTTAAAAACATTTTATCATTTCTTCACAATGAGAACCTTTGAATCCCCCCCCCTTCTGTCCTAAAACATAAAATAAATTTCTGTGGTCACCCCACTGGGCTGTCTATGGCACAGGACAGCTGTGGCCGTCTCAGCATTTATGCATGCTCATTTTGGCAAACAGCTGTAGCTCAGTGTGCCCGGAGGACAGATTTGAGCCCAGGCTGATGCTAGAAGGCCCAGGGCCCTTCCTGGGAAGGTCATGCCATATGCTGCTGTAAGCAACCCCAGTCCTGACTGCTGAGGTGGCTGAGTGACCTTCAGCCAGTTCACTCCCTTCTCTGTGTCCGTTCTCCTTGCTCTGTAGAATGGAGATGCTTAACCCTGCTGGGAGGATTAATTGAATGGGCACTTAACAGACAGCCTGCTAACCCAGTGGCGCAGAACTGGGATTCCTTCCTTTCCCAGCAAGTTTCCTTTAAAGTCTGAGATGCTGCCAAGTCGTTAATAATTTGTTAACAAACATTCAAGTGTCCTGGGTCAGCTCAGACCACAAGGCGTTGTTTTGGGTAAGTGAAGACTCTTTGTGCAGTGTTGACGGTTAGGCCCAACGTGAGGTTTTTAACCTGGTAAGCCTCAAGTTTAGCCTAGTGAGTTTGCTCTAGCTCAGCTGTACCAGGGCTGTTGGGGAGGTGGTGGACGTGAGGTCAGTAAGGATGGTGAAGCGGGGCCAGTTGCTGCTTGCAAAGGCAGGGTTTGAGGATCTGTGCTGGGATGGGCTCCTGCAGGCCCCTGGCAGGGCAGAGGGCCCTCTGGGGCTCGGGTTCATTGTTTTGCAATACAGATGTGTTCTGTACCTATGGAGTGCCACTCACTGAATCATTGGGGTTTTTTGTTGTTGTTTTGTTTGTTTGTTTATTTGTTTGTTTCTTCTTTTTCGTCTTTGTCTTTTGGAGGCAGAGTCTTGCTAGCTAGCTCAGGTTGGCCTCTAACCAGTGATCCTCCTGCCTGTGCTGCACACCTAGCCTGTCAATTAATTAATTTAGAGACAGGGTCTTACTGTATAGTTTTGACTGTCCTAGAACTCAATATGTAGACCAGGCTGGCTTCAGACTCACAGAGATTTCCCCCCCTGCCTCTGCCTCCCAGATGTTGGGGTTAAGGCATGCACCACCACATCTGGCCTCTTCTCCAGGGCTTCAGATCCTCTCTGTTCTTACAGTTCTTGATCCCACTGTAGGGCAGAGGATATAGGATTGTGAGCGTACTCGCAGAAGCCTCCCTGTGCTCGTCTGTCCTCGGCAAGCTGATTCCCATAGGCAGCCTCCCCCTTTGTGGGTGTGCTCGGCTTGCTTTGACACGAGGTCATGAACCTGTGAGATAGATATGGATGTTTAGGGAAACATTAGAGTTTGTTTAAGGTTCATGGTTTCTTGAAGCACACACTGTCAGGTGTGTCAGCTTCCATCCAGAGACAGGAGATTGAGCACCGAGGAAAAGGTGGCTCCAGTATCAGTTTTCTTCACTCTTGTTTGAACTCCCAGCACCTCCCTGCATCTCAGAACAAAGAGCCAACCTCCAGCAATGGCCCTTTGCCAGCTGGTAGTGACAGCTAGCTGAAGCTACCAGCCTACTTCTCTTTTAGGCTGTGTTTGTTTTTGAAGATTATCTTCTATTTTGAAAAACAATAATTTTATAATTAAAGTGTTTATTTTGCGTTGTGTGAATGTGCGCACGTGTGGGCATCTGCATGCCCCTACAAAAGCATATGCATGGAACTCAGAGGACATGGGGGTCCCAGGGACCAAGATCAGGGCGCCTTGTTCAGTAGCATGCTTCTTCATCCACCGAGCATCTCGCTAACAGCTCCTTCCCTTCTAAAACGTGCTGTCAGTGCAGTCTTCACTCATGGCAGTGTTAGAAAGCTTCAGTAGACTGTATTCTTTAAAGCAAAGAGAGGATGGGTAGTGAGTGGTGCAAGTGGTTGAACATAGAAGCTTCGAGATGTGCATGGGTGAAGTGCTCAGGACACACTCTGTCCTTCTGATTGAATCAAACCCTACTGGCTTAGACCCCTTTCTGAAGCTCCGTGGTGGCACATAGCAAGTGGCTGGGTCCTTCAGCTCGGTAGCGGCTCTTCCACTGAGCCTGTACTTCAACCATGATTCTATTTATTGAACATGTGTTTAATGACTTGTGTCCAGGGCCTAACGTTTCATTGAGGGGAAAAGTATATTCCTTGAGAAGCTGAGAGGGGTCAAGGTCAGGGGTGGGGCAGAGATGAATGAGGCCGGAACTTCAAGGTGTGTGTGTGTGTGTGTGTGTGTGTGTCTGTCTGTCTGTCTGTCTCTCTGTGTGTGTGCCTGTGTGTGTATTTGGGGGTGGGCAGTGGGTAAAGAGGAACATCACTGTCCATAAAAGAGATACACACTTCCTTTTCCCAAGCTGAGTGTGGGCTTATGCTGAGATGTGTCACACAGTGCACAGGTTGGCCTGCTTCCCCTTGGGGTGGGTGGGCATCCAGGTGCTTGGAGAGAGGGGCTCTTGATGGCAGCTGTCACTCAAGTGCATGCATCTCGCCATTCTTGTTGCCACTGGTGCTATTCCACACTGTTCAGAGAGGCATCCACTGGAACCCATTTTCCCCTAAAGCAACAAAGTAATAGTCTATTTCCTATTGTTCAGTTCCTCCAAGGGGAATATTTGTCAGGATTTCTATTGCTGTGAGAAAACACCATCACCAAAAGCAAATTGGAGAGAGAAGGGTTTATTTCAGCTTACATACTTCCACATCACAGTCCATCACTGAGGAAAGTCAGGGCAGGAACTCAAACAAGGCAGGAACCTGGAGGCAGCAGCTGATGCAAAAAAGGTCATGGAGGGTGCTATGTATTGGCCTGTTCCTCGTGACCATCTCAGCCTGCTCTCTTATAGCAGCCCAGGTCACCAGTCCTGTGGTGGCACTGCCTACAGTGATGAGCTAGGCTTTTCCCTATCAATCAAGGAAATGCCACAGGCTGGTCTACAGGCTAATTGTTCAGGTTTTCTCACCTGAGGTTCCCTCTTCCAGAATGACTCTAGCCTGTGTCAAGGTTGGCACATAAAACTAACTGGCTGAGGGAGCTTGCTCCAGAAGCTGAGAGTCAGGCCTTCTGGTCATTCCTGGTCGTGTGTCCAGTCCTCCCATGGTCAGCAAGGCTATTGGACTAGCTTGGGTATATGGGTAGCTCCTCGTCTCCTATGACTGAAGCTGAAGGAAGTTTGAGTCCCACGGTGACTAGCATAGGAGTTCTGTGTGCAGGATAAGAAAGGGAGAACTTGGAGGCTGGGACGCATCGTTTAAAAAGTTTCACTGGGATAATTATTTAACACTTATATTGGGCTTAGGGGGTCCAATAACTAGAGATGTTCACTTTCTTCTCACATAAGCTTTTGCCCTAGAGTTCATGATAGCCTGAGACACATGGCACCAAGCCGGGCATACTCCACCTTAGGAGACAGTTCATATGGGGGGAGTCATCTAATCGCTTAATATGACTCTGAGCACGAGACTAAAGCAAACCCTGGGACCACTGCCTAATCCTGTCACAGTCTCCTCTCTGACCAGCCCAGCCTGAGAAAGGAAGCTAAGCTTTCCCTGGTGCTGTTCTTCTCCCTTGGAGCTGGAAGAGGTTTTCTGAGGTTTTGCCTCCCTATCCTCTGAGTCACCTGAAACTTCCAAGATCCTCTCTTGGTCCCCACAGTTCTTCCTGAGACCCCTATTATTCCCTTTGTCCTGTTGTGGCTCTATTACTGAGGCTAGGATAGAAGTCTTTGGCATTTTACTTCCTGATTTCAAAAAAAATGTTGATCGGTTACCTTTTTTAAATTTTCAACTGTACCTGAATGGATGTGACTGTCAAAATGATGGTGGGGCAGATACCAGGTCAAAGTCCAGACTCTGAGTTTTCTGATGGCGGACTTGGCACTGCATTCTGCACACATCATGTATGTCTAACTTTGCCTTTCCTGTCTTCTCATTTTTGGGTGGTACCATAACACAACAGCAGCACATGGATGAGGGCCCTCTTGTTTTGGACAGTAGCATCTACCTAGTGCCTTTTAGGTCAGTAAAAGGTAGTTGTGTGAAAGAGTGCAATACAATGGTCTGGTTGACCGCCTTCAATCATCAGGGAGACAAAGTCCCTCTGGCCTGCCCTTTGGTGTTGCCTAACACTGGTCACCTGAAGGTGCGGGGAGGAGAGGATGAAAAGGAGGTGCAAGGACATAGTCCTGAGTCTGATACCCTGCGAACGTGAGGGTAAACCTTCTGGTCCCTGGCCCAGAGTCACAGTAGCAGCATCTAGTCCTCTGTCCTTTGTCCTTTGTTTGCCTTGCAATGCGGGCTCCACAGAAGCTGCAAGTCACTATCATTTGCTGCTGCATTTACTACGGATGGCTGCTCTCTGGCCACAGAGCATTCAGCCTCTGCTTAGTGGCCTGCTAGTGCTGGCTATCTCTGCTCTGTGGCCTGGCTGCAATCAGGTAATCCAGGAGAGTTGTGCCAACCAGCCTTTTGCCCTTCTTATAGCCTTAGAGGTCTCTGCTTGGAAAGATAAAGGGGGATCATAGAAATCCCTGGGACACTGTGGTCCCTCCTAAGGGCTCACAGAAGACCCTTAGGATACTAGAGGTATGGTGGTTTGATTATATACCAATCCCTGTACAAAATCAAGTAACATCACCCTGTTTGGTTTATTTCTTTCCCAGGCGACTGTTACTATTCTGTTTTGCCATCTGAGCATGGGAACCTGTCTATGACTTCTTCAGTGCCATGTGTTGGCTCCTGAAACCATCAGGACAGTACATAACAACTCACTGTGTGCTCTCTGGGCCAGAGTGACAGAAGCCTGCACCCCGATGTGCTACTTTTGGGGTAGACACTGGACAAGCTGGTTTGAGTTAGAAATCTGTCTCTTATCTCTCACAATGGCACTGGCACAGAGAGGGGATAGTGGCCATTCCAGGGATCACAGAGCTGCTATTGTAAAAGGCAGCTCTGCAGCCTGGGATATGATCCAAGAAATGAAGAGGACAGAGAGGTATTGGGGCCTTTGTTGTGCTGTTGATAATCTGTGAATTGTAATCAAGGCAAGCTGACAGAAAAGGCCTTGGCCTTTGTTGGCCAACAGTTTATTACTTCCTTCAGACTTAATTGCCATCACTGACACAAAGGTGTACTGTATCCATAAGGAGATGATGGCTCATGGGAATTACTCTTAGATTATCAGGCAAGCTGTGCAAGGATAAACCATGAGCGGATAAGATCTCAAAGCCTCCTAAAGCTGGTACCATAGGCAAGACCTTCTCATACTACCCATGCAAGGTGCCTGCTTTGTGTGTTCCCTGGGGCAATCTGTAGAATGCTTTGGTTACTAAGCAGGGACAGAATTGTGCAGTGACTCTGGGAAGACACTTTTTTTTTTTTTTTTTTTTTTTTTTTTTTTTTGCATCTTGAGTGCTGTGGGTTACATCCAAGTCTTTTGTGTAACAGGAGGGGCCAAACTGGACTGGGAGTTCTAGGCACAGCTTTGCTACACATTCATGAATAGGATTTTAAAGTGTGTCTTTCTTGTTGCAAGTTCACTGGTCAATGAGGAAGTTGGGCTGCCTGGTATGTTCCGTGTATCCAAGACTCCATAACATAGCCTTTGGAGCATTATCCCCTTTGAAAGATAGAAAGAAATGATAGAAACAAATATTAGGAATGGGTCTTTGTGGGAGACTATGTAAAATATGAGGCTAAACAAGGATATGACACAGAACATTCCAAAGCCGTTAGTATATTCATGTAGCATGTTAATTACTTTCCTCACTCCCATGACTAAAATATGTGACAGGAGGATTGAGGAAGAAGAGGTTTTATTTTTGTCTCCTTCTTGAAGATAGGACACGCCCCATCATGGCAGAGAAGGGATGGTAGATAGATCATGAGATGCTGGACACACTGCTTCCGCAGTCATGAAGCAGTGAGACAGGACAGGAAGTGGGGCTAGGCAACACAACCTTAAGAATTATCCCCAGAGTGATCCAGTTCTTCCAGTGAGGGTCCTCCTCCAAAATGTTCCACAGTCTTCCAAAACGTGCCACCGCATGAGAACTATGTGTAGAAACATGTGAATCTGTGGGGACATTTCACATCTGATCTGCAACATATGCAGAAGTCACCAAATCATATGTAGGTGACTGGATACTCTTACACCCATGATTATTGAACTCATCCTTCTTATCATCATTTGCAATTGTGAGGCTGGGCTAGGGGTGTCTAAAGTGGTGATGGCTTTCCTACCTAGGGGACATTTGATAATGACCAGAGACATTTTAGTTGTTATGAATGCAAGTTGGTGTTGTAACTGTCATCTAGCAATGAAACCCAGAAAATGCCAATAAGCCTCCTATAGTAGAGGTATAACTCCTTAACCCACCCATGTGCGGAGGCTGACAAAACTGGGCCAAGGTAGCCTTGGCCCCTGCCTCCATACCTATGACCCTAACACTGTGCAGCTTGGTGACCCTCCACAAGCTGAGATACCACCTAGCTTACCTTGGTGTGAAGTCCATGATTCACACTCTTCTCTAGAAGGCAGGAGAGATGTGGTCTTATCCTTACAGATATTCTAACATTCCTGGCTTAAGACCCACATCATGCCCATCTGTCCACATACTCAGTGACCATGGTCTGGCACTTACTTCTCAAGTCCGGAGGCTACAGAGAGGTGAGAAGACCATGAGCTACCCCCCTTCCCTGTCTTTGTTCTCACCCTAGTGCTTAAGCTAGGAGTTGACTTTGCTCTGTTGCCTGAGAAACTTGGATTTCAAAGCTTTCTCTGTCTGCCAAGAACTGTTCCTACAAGCAGAACCTGAGATTCCAAGATTCTGCCTCTCGGCTTACTCATCCTCATGAAGTTTTGAGATCCCAGATGGTCTCTATGAACACTGTGGGTACCCAGGCTCTGGTGATTCTGCTGGTGCCTTCCCCCCAGCCCCCCCAGTAACCTAACCAAAGGCAGTGGTGGAAATCCCATCAGAGGCTGGCCTGCAAGAGACCCAAGTGGGACCTGGATCAGTATATGCAGCAGGGCTCTGTCAGGACAACTTCAAGGAAATCAGCAGGTGTTGTCTGTGGCTTCAGTCTTAATTTCCCTCTCTTGGATTCTGCTCCAGGTAGAGGCTTGTTCTTGCCATGGGACTATGAGAAAGCCAAGATAGCTGACCACTCTTTGTATCAATCCTGGGCGTATTCTCATCAGGCTCTGCTAACCTTTAGGATGCCAGCCATCTACTGGGTGATTTGCTTTTCCCTTGAAAGGCAGAACAAGAAATAATTGACCCATGGGGGCTCGGTCACCAACCTGTTCTTTATCAGTAACTTCCAATGACCATATTCATGTTTGTCATCTACTATCAGCCGGGAAACAAACCTCTGGATGTATTTGGGAGGGAATTTCTAGATAGCTTCATTAAGGTAAGAAGACCTGCCCTAGGTGGGGGTAGCACAATTTCTTGGACTTGGGTCCTAGAGTAAGGACACTGAGCACCAGAGGTCAGTGCCCTGCTTCCTGGATGCAGATGCAGTGTGACTGCCTGCCAGTGTGATTCTCTACCATGGCGGGCTGTGCTCATTTACTGACAGCCAGTGCAAACCTTCCCTTTCCTGAAGTTGCTTTCGTCAGGCATTTTGTCACAGGAACGAGATTCCCCATCTGCAGGGCAGCGTGCTTTGTCAGAGGAGGCTGAATGAGTAAACTCCACACAGCAGACTTTCTCATCCTCCAAGATTGGAGCGGGTGGTGGAAAGCATCGTCCTTGGAAATAACTTCCGTGATGGATGGCGACAGTGGGCAAAAGCCTGGGCTTCGCCTTCATGGGCTCAGACTCTTGTGAGTGTGTTCATGTTCTGGGTTGCTATTTCTTCCACAGTTGTTTGGTAACTATGGGAATGGAAAGAGAGGGGATGAGGTGAGAAGGGTGGGCTCTCTTGTGCCAGCAAACAGCATAGATTAAGTATTACATAGCTGCAGTCTCTGGGCTCATCTGACCCTCACAGCCACTATCTACAGTGGCTTTGAACATCACCCTTTCCCAGTAATCCTTAAGGAAGGCTACAGAACTGTCCAAGGATGCATGAGCTAGCAGGATGGGGATTTGAACCAATTTGGATGCCATAACTAAGCTCTGTATTTTATGTCTCTCATGAGAGTTTCTTGGCATCCAGTTGACACTGATTTTCCAATATCCTGGGGCTCTAAACATGATTTGGTGTTTGAGGGGGGTGGAAATGAGTGGCTATCCCGCCCAGGATGGCATCTTGATACTCAAAGGCAGCCTTTAGGAAGAATTTCTGGGCACTGTGCTCAGAAACTGCTTGAGTTGAATATTAGAACTGAATTCCCCTAGGAAAAATTTTCAAGCTGTAAGCAACACCCCTAAATGGATTATGAAATCAAGTTAGTGCATTGAAACCCATGTTAATAAACAAAAATAAAAGATAGCAAAGCACATCCCTTAGAATAGATCTAGACAATATCCCATGAATCCCATCATGCACTTACTGATGGAGAAGATATAGATGGCTTACCATGTAAGACATCCTTTTTTTTTAACTTTGGAATAATTTTTTATTTGATGTTTTCTTTATTTACATTTCAAATGCTATCCCCTTTCCTGGTTTCCCTTCCCCCAAACCCCCATCCCCTTCCCCCTTCCCCTGCTCACCAACATATCCACTCCTGCTTCCTGGCCCTGGCATTCCCCTACACTGGGCATAGAGCCTTCACAGGACCAAGGACCTCTCCTCCCAGTGATGTCTGACTAGGCCATCCTCTGCTATCTATGCAGCTAGAGCCATGAGTCCCACCATGTGTACTCTTTGGTTGGTAGTTTAGTCCCTGGGAACTCTGGAAGTACTGATTGGTTCATATTGTTGTTCCTCCTATGTGGCTGCAAACCCCTTCAGCTCCTTGGATCCTTTCTCTAGCTCCTTCATTGGGAACCCTATAGACATGCATTTTTTTAATTTTGCTTTTTTAATGTTAATGCACAATGTCTGTATGCATTTATGGGGAACAGGGTGACATTTCAGTATATGTATTCATTATGTAGTAATCCAGTCAGGGTGATTAACATACCCATCACTTCATACATCTTTCATTACTTTGTGGCATGAATATTGAAAATATTCTAGGTAGGGTTAGGGTCAGGCATGGTGGCATATGCCTTAAATACGAGCACTCAGGAGGCAGCCGGCAACCCGGTTTACTTAGCAAGTTCCAGACAAGCCAGGACTGCACAGAGGGACCCCGTCTCAAAAACAACCTTCTAGGTATTTGGAAACCCTGAGTACAGTATTCAGTATCATCACCTTATTGTGCAATAGAACCTCAGGTCTGATACTTCTTACCTGTCTTAAATTCAGACCTGTAGAACAGTCTCCAGCCACACCCGTCATCCCCCATCTCCAGACTCTGATTACTGCTCTTCTATTCTCTGTGCCTCCGAGATTGTCAACTTGAGCCTCCTCCGATGAGGGACATCACATGTTTACTGCCTTTGGAGTCTGTAACATCCCCCCACTGCTTTCTAGTTCTGGCCATGTTTTAAATAGCAGGGTTTACTCCTCTGTAAACGGAGTAATGTTCCCTTACATATGTACCACCTTTTCTCTTCCATCCCACATCCTGGTTCTTGTGGATGAAGTATGCATTCCTCACTTATGTCAAGGCAGTGGGTGTAGATGCCCTCGAGAGTGTGGTACTTGGTCTTCTAGTCCCTGCTGGAGACAGTGTTAGAGAGGGCAAGAAGGAGCAGCAGGGTGTGAGGCCCATTAGGAAGGAGAGACGGGAGCCCCGCTGGAAGGTTCTGGTAGGTGCTGTGGGGTTTTAGAGGGGTTCCAGACAAAGACCCTCCTTTTTATATCCCTTTCCACTTCCAGTCAGAGACCAGCTGTGCTGAAAAAGGGAAGAGTCTAGGACAGGAAACCTAGACCAGAAAGACAACACTCAGTGCTATGTACCTGGGCTTCCCTCGTGAGCTCCAGAACAGACTGCATGGGATTAAATCTCAGCTGTGCCTCTTCCAGCTCTGTGACCTAAGGCCTAGTTTTCCTTCTTCATCGATACGGTGTAGCGATAGTTTATTTTGCATGAACTTACGAGGATTCCATGGATTGATATTTTATTTATTTATTTATTATTATTTTCTTTATTTACATTTCAAATGCTATCCCGAAAGTTCCCTATACCCACCCACCCCTGCCCCTGCTCTCCTACCCACCCACTCCCACTACTTGGCCCTGGTCTTCCCCTGTGCTGGGTCATATAAAGTTTACAAGACCAAGGGGCCTCTCTTCCCAATGATGGCTGACTAGACCATCTTCATCTACATATGCAGCTAGAGACACGAGCTCAGGGGGTACTGGTTAGTTCATATTGTTGTTCCACCTATAGGGTTGCAGCCCCCTTCAGCTCCTTGGGTGCTTTCTCTAGCTCCTCTATTGGGGGCCCTGTGTTCCATCCAATAGTTGACTGTGAACATCCACTTCTGTGTTTGCCAGGCACTGGCATAGCCTCACAAGAGGCCACTATATCAGGGTCCCTTCAGCAGAATCTTGCTGGCATGTGCATTAGTATATGGGTTTGGTGGCTGATGATGGGATGGATTCCCGGATGGGGTAGTCTCTGAATTGTCCATCCTTTCATCTTAGCTCTAAATTTTGTCTCTGTACCTATATCCTTTCATGGGTATTTTGTTCCTTATTCTAAGGAGGAATGAAGTATCCACACGATGGTCATCCTTCTTGGTTTTCTTGTGTTTTGCAAAATGAATCTTAGGTATTCTAAGTTTCTGGGCTAATATCTGCTTATCAGTGAGTGCATATCTAGTGACTTCTTTTGTGATTGGGTTACCTCACTAAGGATGATATCCTCCAGATACATCCATTTGCCCAAGAATTTCATAAATTCATTGTTTTTAATAGCTGAGTAGTACTCCATTGTGTAAATGTACCACAGTTTCTGTATCCATTCCTCTATTGAGGGACATCTGGGTTCTTTCCAGCTTCTGGCTATTATAAATAAGGCTGCTATGAACATAGTGGAGCATGTGTCCTTATTACCAGTTGGAAGATATTTTGGGTATACGCCCAGAAGAGGTATTGCTGGGTCCTCTGGTAGTACTATGTCCAATTTTCTGAGGAACTGCCAGACTGATTTCCAGAGTGGTGTACAAGCTTGCAATCCCACCAGCAATGGAGGAGTGTTCCCCTTTCTCCACAACCTCGCCAGCATCTGCTGTCACTTGAATTTTTAATCTTAGCCATTCTGACTGGTGTGAGATGGAATCTCAGGGTTGTTTTGATTTGCATTTCCCTGATGACTAAGGATGTTGAACATTTTTTTCAGGTGTTTCTCAGCCATTCGATATTCCTCAGTTGAGAATTCTTTATTTAGCTCTGTACTCCATTTTTAATGGAGTTATTTGAATTTCTGGAGTCCAGCTTCTTGAGCTCTTTGTATATATTGGATATTAGTCCTCTATCAGATTTAGGATTGGTAAAAATCCTTTCCCAATCTGTTGGTGGCCTTTTTGTCTTGTTGACAGTGTCTTTTGCCTTACAGGAGCTTTGCAATTTTATGAGGTCCCATTTATCAATTCTTGATTTTACAGCACAAGCCATTGCTCTTCTGTTGAGAAATTTTTTCCCTGTGCCCATATCTTTGAGGCTTTTCCCCACTTTCTCCTCTATCAATTTCAGTGTCTCTGGTTTTATGAGGAGGTCTTTGATCCACTTAGACTTGAGCTTTGTACAAGGAGATAAGAATGGATCAATTCTCATTATTCTACATGATAGCCACCAGTTGTGCCAGCCCCATTTGTTGAATATGCTGTCTTTTTTCCACTGGATGGTTTTAGCTCCCTTGTCAAAAATCTAGTTTCCATAGGTGTGTGGATTCATTTCTGGATCTTCAGTTCTATTCCATTGATCTACATGTCTGTCGCTGTATCAGTACCATGCAGTTTTTATCACAATTGGATTGATATTTTAAGAAGGGCTCAGGATAAAGCATTATGAGCCACCCTCTTCTGTTGTGTTATATATCCAAATTAATATCCATTATTCCAATTTGGAGAGCAATGAGTATGTTCTAGATACTGTACTGAACCCTCCATGCGTGTTCCACAATCCAGCTCTATGGGGCCGACATTGTTCCTACCCTACAAATGGGGAAATGAAAGGAAGGGGAAGCAAAGCAGCCCAGGCTCTGGGGCCCATGACCTTGGTCCAGCCACCCCAGCTTGTCTTTGGTCTGCCCTGGTGGGACGGTGCTACTGTCTCTTCTCCCTTCTGGACAGAAGGAGAGTTTGAATGCCTCTGTCCTGCACAGTGGCCAAAACTAGCCTAGAGATTTGCTGATGGAGCCAGATGGTCCCGTCTGTCTAGGGCTGTGGCCTGAAGGTGCTCTCCTGTTAACTCTGTTCCACAATCGGCTCCCCCTCTTCAGACTCAAAACTTCAGGCTCTGTCTCGACAGAGAGAGACTCATGACAAACAGAACTCAGTGTATTATCCAGCCAGGAGGCTCAGCCTAACAGATTCAGGTGTGTTCAGACCCTTGACTATGGAGGAAAAGCCACGAGAATTACTGGACTTTCTAGGGCATTTAGCTAAAAGATCCCACCCCGAGGAAGTAAAAATCACCCTCTGTTCTCAGACACCTAGGCAAGGTTTGTGTGCGCTCTAGCCCAGGGTAAAGTGAGGCCCCACTGAACCAGAAGAGAATACAGTACCATACTGTTCTTTCTCCCCAGCTTGGGGTCCAAGAAGGGAGCTCAGTGTTAAACAACTCAATCTGCAAATAGCCATGGCATTAAAAGTGCAGTGAGCCTGCTAGAGGAAATGGATGGGTTGCTATGAGGAAGAAGAATGAGGGGCCCTAATTTAGACTCAGCCGTGCTGTGTGCATCTGTCAAAACCATGCCCATCCTTCAAGGCTTGCAGACATACCACCGCCCTCATTAAATCTGCCTGCCACCAACACTTATCTCCTGCCATTCTCAGGTTCCCCACCATGTTCTGTCTTCTTCGCCAATGTCACATACTGCCTGTATCCACTTTGAAGCACTCATCATATTTACCCTGATGGATCTTCAACTCCGAGAGAGAGAGAGAGAGAGAGAGAGAGAGAGAGAGAGAGAGAGAGAGAGAGAGAGAGAGAGAGAGAGAGAGAGAGAGAGAGAGACTGTGTTCTGTATGTGAGCCTGCTGTGAACACCCTGTTTTTTTGGGAGATGCACAGCAGAATGACTAAGTAAACACAAGCAATCATTCCGTAACTCCAGCAGCCGGTTTACAGATCTCCATCATGAGGGCAGAGGCTCCAGAGGCCACTTGCCTGGGCTTCGCTTTGCCTCTTACAGTGTGATGAAGTACAGGTGCCTTGATCTACCTGAGCTCCTAAGGCCTCATCTGTACACGGTGTCAGAAATGCTAGAAAAGACAGAAGCGCTCCTACAGGTGTGTTGCTTAGACTCAGCCTTGGCACCTAGTGCTTTACAAATTAGTAGTCCAGTGTCTGAAATATCTAAATCCCCTTAAATCCCCCTAAAGCCATGGCAATGTATTTATAATTATTCCTATTTTGTAGCTCAGAAAACCAAGCTTTCAGAGGGTTTGGACCTGTTCTAGTTTGTGCAGCAAATTAAATTTAATACAAAAACAAACAAAATGAGGCCCAGGTGCAAACCCAGGAACATGAGTTTCAACTAAAAATAACTTTATTCCCACCTTCCCCAACCACAACCCCAGTGTTGAGCATTGAAACTAAGACCTTAGATATGCTAGGCAAAGATTCTACCACTGAACTGTGGCCTCAGACCTTTTGCTACTTTTTATTTTCAGATGAAATCTCACCAATTTAGCCAAGCTGCTTTGATCACTATAGCTAAGCCAAGACTTAGAATTGTGAGCCCTCTGCCTTCTTCTCCCAGTTAGCTGGCATGGCCACCCAATTTCCTGTGGATTTTGCTGTGATGTGCCAGTCTCCTAGCTAGCTAATCTTCAGTTCTGTCCTCAGAGGCTGGGATGTTTGTGTCTCAGAAGTTCATACTGTTGGCCAAAGATTGTACTTCTAAAGCCACTGGACATTTGAAATGGTTGCTGGCTTCAGAAAGCATGAGGGTTAGGATTCTTAGCTACAAGGGGAAGAGGGCTCTGATCTATCTGTCTGGAAGCATCAGATCCCCCTCCATTTTTCAATGGGTCCTGACATGGGAGATGTACCCAGGAGTCCTATGGCCTGTTGCAGTAGAGGATCATTGAAACAGCAGGAAGCTTTCAGGTTCTGTGTGAGGTTATGTGTGTAGCTGTGTGAGGGTAGCCAGCTCTAGGTTGGTGTGGGCAGAAGAGGGAGGAAGGCATTTGGTTGGTCTGACTTCTTTATTCTGTGGCCTTCAGTCTTGAGACTGCCAAGTCCCCACCTCTGGAGGTCTCCTTCCTCTACATCAGCACTGACAAGCTGTGTCTACATTCTTTTATTTTGGATCTGTCTTAAGGTACCAGGCCCATAGCTCTGTCTGCTCTAATCTTTTGGAGAATAAAAAATTATACCCCTTATTTTTCCCCCCAGGAGGAGAGGGGTATAATTTGTGACTAAAACCAGGGTGCTCAGGCTGTGAAAATATCAACTGCTTAGCTGTTGCCATGTGAATTAGAGATGGCATTTATAGCTCAGACCCAGAGGACAAGCCGTGTCTTTGTCACTGAATATCCTCTCCTGGAGGTTCCCCATAAAAGTGTAGCTTTCAGAGCACAGGATGCGAGACAGCCAAACCTCATTAATCTGTTCATTCATCCCCACATTCCCTCCCTCACCCTGTCTTCTTCCCTCTTCTTCCCTCTCTGCCTTCCTCCCCACCCCCAAACAATAACACAATTTTTGCTAAGTTCAGCCACAAAGGTACAAACCCTACAGAATGTCCCATTAATTAGATGTCTAGTTTCCAAAGAGACACCCCTATGCAAACACCCACCGGTTAGCTTTGCTGATGAGAGGAGCAGAGGGCGAAGCCCATTGTATCTTTATCATTCACATGGTCTCTTGAAGAGGAAAATGCACTGCTGTGCATTACAGCTTCAAAGGAGAGTTCTGTTGCCTAGGGTTACAGCAGTGAAACACCACAGAGTGATGACTTCAAATCACAGAAACTTATTACCTCCCAATGCTGGAAACCAGAAGTTTGGAAACAAGGTGTGGATGAGCCACTGCCTCTGGGACATCTGGAGAGATACTTCTTCCTGTCTTTCCAGGGTTTCTGCTGGTTGCAAAACCCTGGGCATTCCTGGGTATTCTTTGGTTTGGCTTGAAGTTGTATCACTCCTACCTCTGTCCTTGTTACCATATGGCTCTCTCTTCTCTTCTCTTCTCTTCTCTTCTCTTCTCTTCTCTTCTCTTCTCTTCTCTTCTCTTCTCTTCTCTTCTCTTCTCTTCTCTTCTCTTCTCCTC
>NC_034597.1:15322946-15416565 GCF_900095145.1 Mus pahari | reverse complement strand
AATCTGTTTTTTGCAACAAGTGTGTGGGGGTAGAGATTCTCTCTCTCTCTCTCTCTCTCTCTCTCTCTCTCTCTCTCTCTCTCTCTCTCTCTCTCTCTTTCCCCTAGTAGGTTTGTATCTGAACTTGCTTACATCCATCCACAAAAGACCCTGTTTCTGAATGAAGCCACCTTTGTAAGTTTTGTGGGTTAGGATTAAGGCATATCTTTTGAGGGGATACATTGCAAACCATTATAGATAACATGTTGGAGGGGTGGATCAGGGTTTCTTGTGCTAGTGAGGGGAAGTAGACATGTTGGAGTTTGAGCTGGTTTGAACTTTGTCAACTTGACACAAGCCATGGTCATTTGGGAAGGGGAAACCTCCACTGAGAAAATATCTCCATGAGCATAGTTTATAGGCAAAGCTATTGGACATTTTCTTGATCAGTGATCAGTGTGAAAGGGGGCAGCCCACTGTGGGCAGGTTTTCCTGGGTTGGGTAAGAAAGAAGACTGAGTAAGCTATGAGGAGCAAACAGTGTCCCTCCTCGGTGTCTGCTTCAGTTCCTGCACACAACCATGTTCATTTGCTTATGTATCATCTAGGGCCACATTCACCGCAAGATGCCAGAATAAAATCACTGTAGTAGTGACCCTGTGGTGCTTAGCAGCAAACAGTAGCTTTATGCCCCCACTGCAGGAACCATTACAGTGTGCTGGTCCTTGTCTCGGGGAGGCACAGAGGTACTGCTATGATTTGGATCTGAAACGTCTCTGGCGTTTCGGCCTTGGCCCCCACCCCAGGCTGATACTGGGACATGAGGATCCTGTAGAGGTGAAGCCCAGTAGAAAGAAGTTGGGATACTGGAGAGATCTCCTGAACGGAAGATCGAGGCTTTAGCACCTCCTGTTCTCTTTTCCTTCCTGACTGCTATGAGGTAACCAAGCCTCCTCTGCCACATCCTCACACGATGATGTATTGTGCTACCACAGGCGCAAAGCAACAGTCCAAATGTCCATGGACTGAAATCTCTAATCTCTTGGTCTTAAATAACCTTTCCCCCTCCCTTTAAGCTGATTATTTCAGGTGTTTTGCTATAGTAATAGAAGCTGATTAATACAGACATTAACCTCATATTTGCAAATGCATTTGAGAAAGTGTGAGAAGTGTGGGGACCATACCATGGGGAGGCTTCATTGACTCCTGGTGATACTGGAGTAGGTGGAGAGGTTAAGATAGGTCTTCTAGATAAAGATCTTAAAGACTAGGAGAAAGTCATTAACTGGCTTGGGTGGAGAAGGCAAAACTGCATAAGGATCCGAGACAGAAAAGAGGCATGGGAGGAAGTTCAAATGTAGCTGATGCTCAAAGAGAGACCAGAAGTGGTCTTTTTATGACATGGGCAGATGTCCATCCAGTGTCAGTTACCCCAGAGCACATCTGAGTGTAATGGCCAACCTTCATTGTCAACTTGATATGTCTAGGAAAAAAGAGTCTCAGCTGAAGAGCTGCCTCCATCAGATTAGCCTGTGGGTATGTCTGTGGGTTATTTTCTTGATCGGTAGCTGGTAAAGGAAGGTTCAGCCCATCGAGAGTGGTACCATTCCTAGGCTAATAGGCCTGGGCTATATAAGAAAGACAGCTGAGCATCAGTATAGGAGAGCATCAGTATAGCAGTCAGTAATAAGGAGTGGTGTTCCATGGCGTCTGCTCCCGTTCCTGCCTCCACATTCCTGCCTTGACTTCCCTCCATAATAGACTATAAGCTATAAAAGGACCTAAACCTTTTCTTCCATATGTAGCTTTTGAACATGGTGTTTTTCACAAGAACAGAAACTAAGCTATGACTCTAAAGATCCTGAACGTCACCCAGGGAATTATGGATATCACTAAGGAGTGTAACACAGGAGTAAGGGGATGGATCAAATGCTGCGAAGTCTCTTGTGCCACCACAAAGAGTGAGTACAGGACTGGAGCAAGTACAAGCTGAGTAGTCATCTAGAGAGGGAGGCAGAATGAATTGCATATGTTCAGGCTCCTGATGCTTCTGACCCTCATCTATTGGTCTACACACCCCTGACAACATGAGGTCCTTGTTTCCTGGTCTCTGGCTCTGTACTCGTGGGCTCCAGCTGCTTATTGCACACCTGTTGTGAAGTCATAGTTCCTGTGTGTTGACACTCTCCAGGGCATGATCATGATATTCTTCCCTGGTGATTGATGGATTTAGCCCGTAAGACTCTACTATAAATGAGTTGATGACAGGGGACCAGGTTACACAGAGGGGCAGGGCGGGGGTTGTGGGGGCTGTTGAAAAACACCACTGGGAGACATTGACTATGACCCAGATATCTTGGAAGGCTTCCTGGTAGAGGTAGCTTTTAAACTGTGCCTTGAGGAATGTGTACAACTTGGCCAGGGGAGGAGTATAATAATTAGTGCTTAATGAAGGAGACTAGTAACAGCACACAGTGGGTGCAGGGTCAAACTAGGGAAGCCATGAGCCTGGTCAGGGCTGCAACAGTGGCCCTGGAGCTCTCTACCTGGTTAGGAAATGCGATTAAGATACTTGAGTGTTTCATGCTCTCGACACTTGAATCCAAGGTGACAGGAAATGTCCACTCACATGCTCGAATGCTCCTCCCCATCACCATTCCAGGGGCATGCTTGTTTCATTTCACAGCCTCCCCAGGCAGGTACCAACCATGAACCACATCCTCCTACCATGAACTTGTTTATAGGCATATCCCTTAGCAGGAGCCAAAAACACCTTGTCACTTCTACAAGTCCTCTGGGGTCCTAGCCCATGACTTTTCTTTTTTTTCTTTATTCACCTCTGACCTCTCAGTTTCCCCTTCTGGATGGTGTCCTAGCCCCTGACTGTTCTAGGATCAATGACTTTCACCAAGGTTTTCTCATTCCTACCCTTGCTGTACAGGGCCAGCATACAGGGTTATCTGTAGTCTGAGCCTTCCACCCTGTGCCAGGAGAAACTTCATAAGCCCTGGCAGTGGAGATAGGTCCCCCTAAGAGCAGTTTGTTCAGTTAATTTATTAAAGCCTTATGAAAATATTGAAGTAAAACAGATCCACAGAAAGGAATGTTTTTAAAGTACAAAATAGTTAATAATTAGAAGAAAATCTAAGTTGTTATCAGCTGGGTCAAAAATACAGTACAGTTGGCCTTTTGTATCCATGGGTTCAACCAGCCACAGACTGAAAATATTTGAAAGAAAATGGTGTGTATTGTAGATGTTTGTTTCTTGTAGTTGTTCTATTGATGTAACATTTGTATTGTATTAGATATGGTAAACAGCCAAGAGGAGAATCAGTGTGTTCAGGAAGATCATGTGGATTACACACAAGTACTATGACATTCTATGTAATGACTCATTTATTTTCTGTTCTAGACCTAGGAGCTTTATAAAGATGGAATCCTAGTGTTTCTATTGCTGTGAAGAGACACCATGACCATGGCAACTCTTATAAAGGAAAGCATTTAATTGGGGCTGGCTTATAGTTTCTGAGGTTTAGTCCGTTATTATCATGGCAGGAAACATGGCAGCATGAAAGCCTACATGGTGTGTGCTGAAGAAGGAGTTGAGAGTTCTATATCTTTATCCACAGGCAGCAGAAGGAGACTGTAAGCCACACTGGGCATAACCTGTGCACATGAGACATTAAAGCCTGCCCCAACAGTGACACACTTCTTTCAACAAGGGCACACCTCCTAATAGTGCCACTCTCTGTGGGCCAAGCATTCAAACATATGAGTCTATGGGGGGGTCCTATTTATACAGCCACATATCATAGAGATTCAAAAGCATGTTCTTGGCTCCTGTGGGGTCCCCTTGGTAGACCCCTAACATGGAGGATGGTATTATGATGGCAGCAGATGGAAGAGGCAGAAATTGCATGGTTAGACAAGAAGGAGGAAGCATTCAAGGGACAGGCTTGCTCTTCTGCTTCATGTCACTCTTAAGGGAACTAACCTTATTTCCTTGAGACCAAGAGTGATCTAACAACTTCCTCCCTCCTTCCTTTTGTAAGTGCTATCACACTGGGGACCAGGCTTCCAATAGACAAACCTTGAGGAGACAAACTATAACAGAACCTGAGCATTTGAGGATTTGGGTATCCTGAGGGTACAGGGTCCAAGAACCAATCCCAGGTAGTGGCCAAAGGAGAGTCATATTAATGGCATTCTCAGAAGCTTCTATACAGACCCATTTTTTTCTTGGCTGATTCCTCATGTCTGATGTTATAAGACTAAGAAATATTGGTTGCCATAATCGGACAAAGACAGCTGCACAGAGAGGAAAGCTGAGATTTAGAAGTAACTCAGTGATATGCCTTCCAGAGTTGCTCACGGAAAAGACCTCTTCCCATCTGTCAATCTTAGGGACAGCACTAGCAGTTGCTATAGAAACAGGAGTCTGGTGGGATGCCTGCCCAGGTGATGCCCCCCCGCAGTGTTTAGCCAGCAGCCTCTGTCCTGTTGGGCTTGTCTCTCCTCAGTTATTAGATGGTGGCAAGAGACTTCTGAGATCTGAAACCTTCCCCACCCCGCCCTCTCAATCCAAGCACTGACAACCACTCCTCGTCACCATAAACCATGTGCCTTTTCTTGGCGTCTAGGGAGTTTGTGGGTCCTCAGGTAGAAATCTGGAAGAACAAACAACAGTTTAGAAATAACTCACAATTAACTAGACAAGTTACAGAGAGTTTGGAGACTGTATTTCCATCAGTTCTGAGAGAGGTTCCTCTGGGGTAGAACCTGTGTTTGTCGAAGGCACTGTGTCTGAGCAGGAAGGCAGCTTTCACAGGGACGGAGATCTACAGGGCTCTTCACTGTCTTCTAGGAAAGGTGTATGTGATCCATTTTAGGCCTCAGGTACAAAATTGCTTTCAACAGTAGCTCTTTGGCTATTCAGAATGGGTGTACTACATACACGGAGATCAACAGGTTCTCAAAATCAAAGAGAAGCAGGGAGGCTGGCGGGAGAAGGTCTCTGTACACAAGTGTGTGGGATAGGACCTTCTGGCTTCCCATTTTCTCTATCTGACTTCATCCGAGGGTTGGACCTACTGCTTGGCAAGCTTGTCTTCCTAATCAAGGTCTGGAGACAAGGAAAGGGTTTAAGTGCCCCCAGTGTTACAAACTGATGCCTCCAGAAGCTCAGCAAGTTCTGTCTGGGTGGAAAACTTCATCCAAAGCCAGACTGAATCACACCAGTTTCTAAGGCATTCCTCAACCATGTTAGGCAAGCTGGGTTAGAAGGAAACCTGATATAATTTTGGAAAAGCCTTCCTAGAGCAAGGACACTCTCACAGCTGCCTAGCTTCTTTCAGAGTCCAGGGCTGGAGGGATCTCAGGCTCCACAGAGGAGCCCAGTGGGCCTGGGGCTGACAGGGAGACAGCGTAAGTTCTGTAGGCTATTCTTAGTCTCATTGCAGGTTGTCTAGAAGGAACAGAAGTTTTCTGATCCCCACAGAAATGAAAGTCAAGTTGTCTCTCCCCCTAGCTCTTAAGTATTTGTTAAATTTCATAATAACACCAGAATCTCTTGTTAGACTGCTGTGCTAGGAGCATAGATTCAGTTAGAGTGAGGACCCAGGGTCTTGGGTAGCTGAACTTTCTGACCTCAGCTGGGGCCTGGCTTGGCTAAGTTTGGTTGGCTTAGAGTAGTAGCTGTCTGCCTTCCATATGCCTGATCAGTGACTGGGCGATCTTTCTGTCTCATCATGCCTCTTTGTCCTGCTAGGCTTTAGTTTTCCAAATGGAAACAAAAGGAAGTCAGATAGATGGGCAAACTCTTAACAGCTTTCTGACCTCTGTTCAGAGCCCATCCAAGTTCAGCAAATGGGAAAGGCAGACAAATGCTCAGCCAGGGAGTTCTATAGGCACAGTTTTGACTAGGTCCTAAATCACAGTGGGGATTTTCCTGAAGTGGGATGACTCCTTTTGTAAACAAGGGCATTCATCTTGTTGTGATGGACGTGCCTGGCGAAACGTGTTCCTCTCTGAGGCTCTGTGTTGTCTGATTGTGCCTGTAGTAGCGTCTGTGTTGACCAATACAGTTGCAAAGGAGTGACAGTTAAGGAAACAGCTGTAGGTTGTCTTGGAGTCCTGGAGGCTAGCCTGAATTAACAAGAGGTTCACTGCTGGGAGCTGGGCTTGCCTCCCCAGTGTCTACTGAGTGAGCATTCTAAATTCATCAATGCATGGCCCTTCATCATTTTGCTACATGCCATACACTTTGGAAAGGAGCTAGGGAGATAGGAAAATAGCACTTTGGATAAGAGTGATTGCTGCACAAACATGGAGTCTGCATTTGAATCCCTGGCATGTATGTCAAAAACATAGCCTGGGTGTGTATGCTTATAATCCCAGTGCTAGTAGGTAGAGACGGGTATATCCTGGGATCCATGGGGCTTCCTCGGCCAGCCAGTCTCACTAGAAAATGTGATGTACACTTCAATGTGAGACCCTGCCTTAAAAATATATGGAAGAAAATGGTTAAGGAAGGCACTGTTTCCTTCTTGATGTTGGGGAATCCTCACAGCCATGTGCTTGTGCTACAAACATCCATGTATGCATGTGCACATGTGTGTGCACACGTGTGTCTGTACCAAAGCTTGCTCTCTCTCTCTCTCTCTCTCTCTCTCTCTCTCTCTCTCTCTCTCTCTCTTTCTCTCTCAGAGCTTCCAGGATTGAAATATTACAACATGAAGATATAACAAGAAAACAAGATCTTCTAGGCCTGTTTAGTATTGAAATACCAGAGAAGGTCGGGGCACTGGAGGAAAGATGGGAGAAGAAAGAGGGAACTGTAGACAGATGGATCTAGGTGGAGGACTTCATTGCGTCCCTGGGATTTGATCAGGGTGGGTGAAGATGTGGGAAGTGGAGAGAGAGAGTATCCCACGAGAGGAACGACATACACAAAGGTGTGGAGTGGGAGTCAGCTGGACTAGGTTCAGTCAAGAAATCTGAGACAGAGCAGTTCAGCACAGAGTTTGGGAGGGCACAGCCAGGCTGGGGCTAGGGGACACACAGACTGGGCCTCAAGTACTTCTGTTTCGGAGCTTTGGACAGGGGATGCTTGGCAAGATTTTAAGATTCCAAACAATATGTGTAAAGAGTGAGGAAAAGAACGAAGGAAGGTCTACTCAGTCGTTCTCTCAGCACACCGCAAGGAGCCTGCTGTACTCCAGGGACACAGCTCGCGACCCTGAGGATGTAACCTGAACAGATTAGGGAAAGACCCTAGCTATCCCTCGTGGAGGTTTGCATCATGGCCAATTCCCAGAGAACAGTGTGAAGAAGGTATTACCAGGAACTGCCAGGATAAGAGCAAGTGGCAGAGAGGTGGAAGGCTCTGTGTCACTTTGGACACTGGGCATTGGCTTCGATAGTTTATGGGTTACTCTTTCTTCTCTGTGTTCTTTCCCTATGTAAAGGAGTCCCTCCTTGTCACTCCCCATTCTTGCTGTGAGCTGATGAATACTTTCCCACTGGTGCCTCTCAAATGATGGCATAGGACCACAGGGAAATCTGCATTGCTTATAGGGAGGCAGTCTTAGCTTATTTCTTGTAGTAGTTACATCTAGGACACATGATGCTGGAAACTGAGGACCCAGTAGAGTGGCAACAAGATCTGGGGACCATGCGATCTCTTCCCTCTGTCCCGTGGGCAAAGATCACCGAAAGTTCAAGGTCTGATGCCCAAGAGTATGTTCATGAGATTCAGACTTTTCTGGTCATGTCAGGTGACAGACACAGCCTGGGCTCCACGAGTGTGGGTGTGACATCTGGGTGCCTTCACTTCCCCATCTGTAGAATGAGGGTCTGGACTATGTAAGCAATGTCTAGACTTTTCCTGGGAGAGTCAATTAAACTTTAAAACAGAATTTCACAAGGCTGCCAGCTTCTTATTTTGACAAGCAAAAGCCTAACAAAGAAACTGTCAAATGCCAACTCCACCATCATTGTCAATTCCTTCAAAGGGCAAGTTAATACCCAACCAAGAAGTGATGGCACAATGTCAGAGGAAAGGACAGCTCTTCCCCAGAGAGAGCATCAGCTGTCTTTCACTGCCCCTCTACATTTAGTTATGTTGGCCTCTCCATTCCAGACAGCATTCTGGACACTGTGGTTCTGTGTTTCATGTTGTTCCTATAGAAACACCTTACCTAAGAGTCAACCTACAGACCCTTTTGCAATGCAGTGTGAGGTCCCTTGAGGCCCTGATGACCTTCATCCCAGTGGTGTCCCTAGGTTCACTTTTTTCTCTCCCTTTCTCACTCTTGACCCCTCTCCCTGTCCTTTTCTGTGACTTCTCTCTGGAGGCCGGCTCACCAATTGTCTAAGAGCTAAGAGAACATTAGCTGTGAGAAAGCTGTGGCCCTTCTGAGACTGAGCAGACCCATTTAACATTTAATAGTAAGACCCCCTATTCTGCAGGGCCTTCAGCTCTTCCCTCTGTTATTTAGTTTCCTTGTCTCTGTGACAGAATACCTGCCAAAATCAACTTAAGGAAGGAAAGGTGTGCTCTGGCTCAAAGTTCTAAGGCACAACCCATCAGACAGGTCTGGCACAGCAGCAGGTATAGGAAACGGGTGGTCACGTTACACACGCAGCAAGGAAACCAAGAGAGACCCAGATTCTGATGCTCAGCTCACTTCCTTCTGATTGCGTGATATAGGGCTATAGCCCAGGGAATGCCGTTGCTCGCCCTGGGGGGGGGTAAGGCTTCCCACCTCAGTTAGCCTAATCTAGATAGTTCCTCAAACATAGGTATAGTGGTTTGTCCCCTAGTGTTCCTAGATCCTGTCAAGTTGATAAATACCAGATCCCACCCACATTCACACCCATGTTTTCACAATCTGTCTTTTCTCCCTTCATACTTGAATTGAAAAAAAAAAAAAAAAAGAATTTGACATGGGCAATGAAGATTCCTGATTTCTTTCTTAAGCCCATGGCATTGAGGTTTCCTGTGGACCCCAGTGGCTCCTGCTCTTGTTTATTTCAGTGAGATCTTGCTTGGAGAACTTGATAGAGATCAGATTGGCTACTTTGAACATAATAGATTCTAGTGTCTTGGTGGGCAGAGCCATGGCCAAGCTCACACAAGTGCATTGTCTGGCACTGAGAGCGTGCCAGTTGCTCTCCACAGACTTCTCATCCTCTTACTGTTATAGTCATTATATGATGGTGACCCTCACAGGGACCACCTGAGGAAATATTTGACCTGGTTTGCCATTGAGGAAACCAAGACTAGGATAACTCGATATAGCTTGATCAAGGTTGCACAGTTCAGTAAGGTGAAGCCAGGGATCAGGCCTTTTATGATTCTGACACGGCCTGGCTGTCGCACACCTCTTTTAGCCACTTTTCATCCATGGGGACTCTACATCAGTTCCTTATGAGTACCTTATTTTTCAAGTGTGCATCTCCTATGGTGTTCAGCTCCTCATTCCTAAAGACCACGGATGTTCCAAGGTGCCCGGTAGCTCTCTCTGTACAGCACGGTGACTCTGAGAGTCATTTTAATCTTTTTTTTTTTCAGAAAAGAAAACAAGTTTTGTAGGGTTACATAGTATCCTTGAGACAAGAGAAGTGCTCATAAAATGCAAATTATAAGGAAAAAGGATCTGAAGGAAATGAGCTTCCGGCAGCTTTGTAAGGCCACTGGGCTACATAGGGACTGCTTAGCACCTCAGTTACTCCTCTTTAATATGGGAAGAGTAGTGTTTCACTGTGGTACTGGTGATTGGTAACAGCATTCACAGAGATAGCACAAAGCATTTGGACGATTGTCTCTGTTACTAATCCAGCTGACGCTCTGGCCTTGCCTCAGACCTGCCGGTTGTGATTAGATTCTGGAGCTGGTCTTCCAACTGGGACTCTCAGATGGCTCTGTTTTCTAGCCAGTTTAGAGCCATTCTACCTGGGTGGTGCTCATGGGGTTGCCCTACAGATTGGCAGTTCTGTGTCTGCCTCCTTGCAGGTCAGCCAGCTGCCTTAGACTTCCCCAAGGATACCCTGACACAGGAGTCATAGAAGATATATTTGTTTAACCAGTTGGGCTACTCATGAGATATATATTGCTTAACCATTCCAAGGCCCCAACAGTGAACTCTGGGCTTCTACTAGTATTATTAAAGGCGTCAGTCATCATAATTCTGCAAAGGTACATGCATTCATTACTAAAGCTTGGGGATGACTTATTAATTGAAAGTAGCAAAGGTTGGCATTTGAGAACATGTCTCATGCTTCATGGGTCAGCTTGGCAGTCCCTCTCTTAGGACATTTCTCCAAATTCCTTTTCATACATGTCTGACTACAATCTAATTTAGGTTCCGCACTATGTTGATTTTTAGAAGCTGTCACATGAGAGACCATCAGTGATACTAACAACCAGCATCTTGGAGAGAATGCCTGTCTGGTTCTTGGTACACTGTGTCTATCTGGGCACCATGGGATAGAAAGAAAAACCCGGCCTCTATACTTAGTCTAGATCAGATTTAAAGATCAGTTGGGCTACTCATGAGTATAGTCTCTTGTGCTGAGTAAAACAACCAAGTGGAGAACTTGGACTGTCATTGAGATAGAGGGGACCAAGAATTTTCTGAGGGCCAGCTGTCCCTGTACTCTTTAGTAATAGGAGTGGCTTATCAAGCACTCTGAGAAGAACTGGATGGATCCCTGCCCCACTTCTTCATGGCCCCGGTGAGGGAAATGGCATGCAGTAGCAGAGCTGAGCCAGGAACAAGCACAGTGAGGGACCCGAAATCCAAGCTACAAGGTCAAGGTAGTTCAGAGCCAGACAAGACCCTTGGGGAGAGTTTACACAGCTCTTTCGATTCTGAGACATGAGAATGTGAGGCCCAGAGCTTTTGTTAAAGGTCACTTAGCCTTTCTCTACCTTTTTTTCTACCACAAAGACTTCTGAAGTGTGATTGTTCAAACAGGTGCTTTGGAGAAAGAATCCCTGGTATACCTGGATAGCAATGGCTGAAAATTCCTGAAGCATGTGAACTGTATACTCTGGTGGCATTCTAACTCTAGAACAGTAGGCTTTGTCTGAGCTTATTTTTAAGCTTCTGTGTTCCAAATCTCTAGACAAGGTCCCCATTCCTGGATCTGTCGCCCAATAGTTTGCAAGAACACCAGCTGGTCATTTGGGATGGCCTCATCCAATGTCCCAAGCATTAATGAAAATGGGATTCTCTGCAGCCCTCTCTGCAGCCGTTCTGAGGAACATTCTAAGCAGCCAGGAAAAGAATGCATAAGTGGGTTTCCCAAGGGCAGAAATGAATTCTGCTGCCCTTCCTCACCAGCTCTGGCTGGGACCTGAGGGCTCCTCTGCCCTAGTTCTCTTCTGGAGTTTCCCATGGCTGCCTCCTCTCAGCCATCCATTCACAGAACTCCGGCCACGAACACCCCAGCTGGTGGCACCCACATTACGCTTGAGCTGCTTTTGGTAATCTGCCTAATGCCCTAATATGCAGGATTACTAGTACCTGGGGAAATGCCCATGTTCTGCAGTCCTCCCGCCCAGGATGCGCTAGAGGCTGTGGTGGGCTTTCTTCTTCCATTTCTGGCAGTGGGGTGGGCAGGAAAGGAGGATAGTTCTTCCAACTGTAGGCTCTGGGGAACCCTAGGGGGACAGGATCAGCATGATGATTTGTATGGAGGCATGGAAGTATCTCCTCCCCTTGGGGGGATATTTTGAGTCATGATATTTCAGAGTTTTCAGCCAAAACAGGCTGCAGAATGTCATGGTCATTCTTGTGAAATAAAGCTGAAATGGGTATATGGAAATTACAGACTCTCCCCTTCCCTTAAAGTCACATTCACTTATGTGTAAATGGCACAGAGCCTTGATGTGGGGCAAGAGCTCAACGATGCTTTGATCAGAGTGCCAGAAGGCCTGGGCCTCCCTCCCCTGTCCCCACAGCATTGGTCCTCTGTGCCCCCCCCCATAAGACTGGGCCTCCTAGGACAAAGAACTATGGGTTTGACTCACTACTCCTTGATTCCCAGGTGTTTCTGTTCAGAGAAACCAGTCAGGGTGACACTGGGCTATGGTCTTCCCAAGGACAGGTCCAGTTTCACCAACTGCCACCATCTGTCTGGCAGGACAGAAGCTCCTCGTGCCGTATGTCCAGCTGAGGGCATCTGTATGCAGGTGCCTAGCTCAGCTTGACGGATGGGGAGGGGGGCAGAGGAAAGCATGGAGTGCGGCTGGGAAGGGGTTTAAGCAGATGGAACAGTAAAACTCAGAGGGGAGTCTGTATGTGCAGGCTCAAGCAAAGCAGCTTCTTATGTAAACCCGGAAAATGTGAGAGCACAGTGGGGCCATGAGGCCCAAGAGATGGAAGTTTCTTGTTCCTGCCTTCTACAAAGGCTCTCTAGAGTTGATCATTTGGTTTATCCCTTGGAACTAAGGCCCTAGGCTCTAGCACGTGTTTCCCAGGATGGGAGATGCATCTAGCCCCTTGGATGGTCCAGAGGGAAACAGAGAAGTGATTTTTTTTTTTTCAGATCACAACCTTAGGGCATCCAGGACCCAGCCAGGGAAAGGAAGGCCTAGCACACTGAAGGCCTCATAAGAGGAGAGCTGAGCCTCTGGGGATGTGAAGGACAGGGGATTAAATCACATCATCTCCTGTATGGTGAATCTCAGCTCTCAGTAAGAAGGCTGCCCATCCTGTCAGCCACCCATGTTCATTTCCAGTTTGACATTCAACTCCTTGAAGTAGGATTTATGGTTCTGGACTGGTTCTTGGAGGACAAAGGATGGGGTTCCTCTCACCTTGATTTAACTCACCTCCCAAGGTATAAAGACCTTGAGGACGGTCCTCTGAGGTACGGGCAGTGCCAGAAGTGGCTGCCCTGCACGCTTGGAATGATGACAGACCGTTCCCAGGCCCTGGCCGAGTCAGTCACCCCCATAGTCATCCTGTCCTAGGGCCATCTGTCCCTGAGATGGCAGGACAGGTTTGTGTGCCCCTTCCTTTTGCTGTCAGACAGTGCCTTCTTGGGCCAGCTGCTTAGACCTGTACCTGGTAAATGAGGGCATTAGCACCTACCTCATAGGACTGCTGTGATCATGGTCATAATGGCAGCCAGTGTCATTATCATTACTGTGCTTTTTACTAATATTAGCCAGATCCTGTGCCTGCCAAGAACTGACGTTCATTTCCTGCAGCTCTCTTCCATGCCCCTCCCCCTTCCCTCTTCCTCTTAGGTTCTCCCTTTCCTTCCTTTCTTCCTTCCTTCCTTCCTTCCTTCCTTCCTTCCTTCCTTCCTTCCTTCCTTCCTTCCCCTGTTCTGCCCCTCCTCCTTCCTTCTCCCCATTCTCTTTCCTCCATCTTTCCCTTTCCCTTCTTTGTTCCCCTTCCCTCTCCTCTCCTTTCTCTTCCTTCCTTCCCTCACCTCTTCTCTTTTCTCCTTTCTCCCTCCTGTTTCTTTCCCCTCTGTCTCCCTCCCTCTTCTGCTTCTTTGCTCCTCTCCATCTCCCCCACCCTCCTCCTTCCCAGCCCTCCTCTTTCTTCCTCCACTCCATTAAAATGGATTTGTACTTACTGGAGCCTGCAGTATTTAAGCTGTAAAGCTGACCGTGGTCTCTCCTGTGTAGCTCCACTGCAGTGACAAAAGTACATTGGCTTCCAGATAGACATGAAAATCCTACCTAGCCAGGGATGGTATGTCCAATAGGGTGGTTAGGAAAGGGTCAGGGATCGGATGAGTGTCTCAGGCAACGCCCAGGAGCTGAGTGTGTGGAGCCTGGGGCCGAGGGAGCTACCAATGCTAACAGCCTCTATGTAGAAGTAGCCCTGGATGGTTCTGGCAGCACAGGGAACCCAATGCAGCTGCAGTGAGAGGAGTGGGTTTCAGACCCACTGATGACATTTAGGAGTGGGTGGGACAGTGTGAGGACTGATTTGTCTTCAGAGAAGAGAGGGGATCTTTCAGAAGGGCACAGTGACAAAGTGATTATGATTAGCTTTAAAAAAAAACAAACAACAAACAAAAAAAAAACAAACCAACAACTGTATTCTCCTTTCCAGGTGGCCATTGCCTAGACTACTCCTGAGGCTGAGGCTGGGGCCAGCCTTTGCTACTGTGTGGGCTCTTTTTCCACTCTTTATACCCCCTCCCAGTTTCACACCCAACACTAGACCAAAGAGGCAAAAGGATAGGAGAGAGAGAGCCCTAAATCTAATTCCTTTCCTTTTGTTTCTTCTTTGACAGACAGCATTCAACCCCCGCTAAATGACCAACAACCACACTCACTCTGCCTCTCAGGGACCCTACTATTTATATACCCTCTAAAAAGTTCCCAGAATTCCAAAATTCACACAATCACAGAGATTATCTGCAGCTGGTAAAACTACTCGTCTGTTAGAGCACGAGGCAAATCCTAGTCAGCTGCTGCTGCAGACAGTCCAAAGCAGCTCCACAGCCTACCAGAGGGGACTGAGACCATTCTGATGTTAGGTATCTCCCAGCTTCCCATGCCTACAGTCTGGCTTAGAGACTTTCTCTAACCTCACAGCACTGAGGTTAGATGCAAGCCCAGCATGCAGCCGTGCCTAGCTGAGAGGAATAGAAATCAGGGGCCTCTGAAAGAAAGCTGAGTGACTCTTTACTGGGACTCCTCCCAAGGTGGACACTGGTGATGGGGGATGGGGGAGCTGTAGCACAGACTCAGTACTCAGGGTGGGAGCTTTGCCAGCACTACCACCCCGCTCCCACGGGTCTCTCTACCTCTTCTGTATGCTTCTGTCTCCTCTGCTAAGCATCTTTCCATCTGCTTCCATGTCTGGTGGTCGGTCCTTCTGAGGATGGAGCAGTGTAGTCCAAAGTCTGCAACGCGTATCTCTCTTGGTAAGGGAGAAGTTCACACAGTGATACCCTGCCTGACAACAAGGTCAGCTTCTCTTGGCAGTGGTAGAGTCCTCTTCAGGGAAGTGGTGAGTTTGGGGGAGCTGGGTGGGCCCTTTGTCATTCAGGACAAAGCATGTCTGAGCAGTCTGCCAAGCAAGAAAAGAGGAGAAACAAAGTCCCAGGACCCAGAGACTGCCTCACTGCCCGTGACCCTGTCTCTCCTTGGAAAGGAGAGGTTGGTCCTATGGAGCTGAGAGCCAGGATGCATCTAAGACATCACTTGGTTTAGCCTGCCTAGTGTGGGAATTCCCCTAGCTGTGCTGGGTAGGGTCCCACAGTCTTGCTGGGGCCTGCAGAGGTCTTCTGTTCTGTTGTCACTTTAAGGAGGTTTACTCTAGACCAATGGCCTTCCCAGGGCCCAGTGGTCCTGGGAAGCTGTGACAATTGGGGTTTCACTGAACACTGCTTGAACAAGTGCCTTTCATACCTTCTCAGAGATGGGGTGCTTCTCCCCACTCTGCACAAAGGAGGCAGATGCTCAGAGTCAACATGACCAAAGGGAGTAGAGCACACCTAAGCCCTCGTGGGCTCTCTGCTGTCCCAGGTGACACCTGCTGTCAGTTACTGACTCTGTAAAATGGTCTGTGGAATGTCACATGTCTGCTGCATTTCTATAGAGCTTAAGAAAGACGAATGCACAGAAAAATTTTACATCCTAATTTTTGAAACCAGTTCTGACTTCATAGATGGGGACCATCACTGCTCTAATAAACTCTATTTACCCTAATGCCTCTCACCTCCTGCATGTTCCCAGCAGGGCCACTCAGCCCTCCGGGTCCCATCCCCTTCCCTCTGGTATGTGGAATTATAACATAGAGGGGTGTGGGACTTTGTCTTCTAAGCACAGAATCCCCCAGCTAACCTGGCAGGCTGGCACAGGGCTTGCTGCAACTCCCTGCTTCGTGACCCCTCCCCCAGTCCTGCCTCCCACGTGTGGTAATTAAGCTCACAACATCTAGTGTAAGCAAATAATAACAAGGGCATTATCTTCTGTTAGTTTGTGTTTTTCCTTGCCTATCATAAAGCAATTAAAATAATGAATGCCTTGTAAAACAATAGGTAAGAGGGTTGGTGAAATAGCACGCTATGCGCTGTATACCTCTTGTGCAGTGAATTATAGATGCATTAAAACCATGGCGGCTGCAGGGGACTCCCTGCCTCTGGGCCTTTTCCATGCTGAAAAGTGTCTGTCCTTTGAGACACCAGGTTCAAGCAGCAGGAAATTGGCCCTCCAGGAGGCAGCCAGAGACCAGTTGGCTGGTGTTCTGTGTAACTCAGTTGGTAGTGTGTTTGCCTAGCACAGGGAAAGTCCTGAGCCTGATTTCTAGTACTGCATAAAGTGGGAGTGGTGGTATGTGCCTATAACCACAGTGCTCAGCAGGTAGAGGCAAGGGAGCTCAGAAGTTCAAGGTCATCGTTGTCTACATGTCTAAGTTAAGGCACTTGAGGTTACCTGAGACCCTGTCTCAAAAACTTTTGGGTTGAAAGCATGTCTTTCTTTCCGTTAGCCTTCACCATTCACTGGCCTGTTCTCAAAGTAGCAGGTGATTCTGGCTGAAGAGGATTCTAGGAATGTTCTGGAGTTAATGTCTGTCATCTAGTTGGGATAAACAAGGTCTGTGGTTCTCTAAGTTGACCTCAGGAATGAACATCAGATAAACCTATGGGTTCTGGAGTAGGTCTGGCACTCCGAGTAGCTGAATACACCTTGTGCCTTTGATTTTAGTGCTAGCTCGAGGCTGAGAGCCAGTGCAGTCCAGTGTCAATAACAGATGTGAGGTGGAGCCGGGACATTTTGGGACTTGGTACTGAGTCCCTGTTATGCGCCATTAGGCACTGTTTCGTTCTGGGGAGCCGGCAGTTTTGCCCCTGTCCCAGTCTCACAGGGCAGTCTCTGAAGTGGTGGGAGGGCTAGATTTCTGTTTTGACTATGTAACTTGTCTACCGTGGCTGACAAAGATCACATCCTGCCGGTCCTCCCTGGAATCTCAGCACCAGGACAAGAGTTAGCAGACCACTGACACTAGCCCAGGAGGCTTGAGCAGCGGATGTCACACAAATCAGAGGTGCCCCAAGGCCTGCCTCCTTCCCGAAGGCTCCCACTGGAGAGAAAGCAGCCATGCTCATCCAGTCCTACAGCCCCAGCTTCTCACTCCTACTCTACCAGAGCCAGGGGCAGCCAGCAGGAGAGAAACAGGGGTCAGGAGCATCCCCAAGACCAGCAACTCACCCAATCCTCCACTCCCCGACTTCCCTGGTCTCACTGTGCCCACCCTTCTCCTCCTAGAAGGCTTCTGCCTTTGCCTTCGGTTCCCCCTCCCCAGTCCCACTTTAGTCCAAAGCACAATGATCCCCAGTGTTTGTCTCTTTGAAAGTGAATACCAGGATTATAAGTGATGAGTATAATTTGCTGACATCTTTTGCCATCTCCATCTGCATTAATAATCTCAGTGGGTGTTTGAGTATGGATCTATTGAAATTTGATTTTAGAATGAGGAGTCTCTAGTGTATGTATAAACCATGGATTTTTGACATATTTATAGAGATATTTACTTACCTGAAATTTAGATTTGACTGAGCATCCTATGTTTTACCTTGTGTCCCCAAACCCAGGGCTTTGGAGGTGACAAAGAGCAGATACTCAGAATTCTTTGTAGCCATTCATCCAAAGTTTAGATTTCTTGGGGTTGTTGTTGTTATTTTTGTTTTATTTTGTTTTGTTTGCTTGGGTTCTGTGGTCCACGCTGGCTTTAAACTTGTGGACGATCCTCTTGCTTCAGCCTCCTGAGATTACAGGTGTGGGCTACCATGCCCGATTTCCTTCATATTTACTCTGTTAGCTTTGTGCTTAGGGCTATGTCAGGTGTAGCAGTGTTGCAGCGGGGGATGGAAATGAAATAAATTAGTGACTTATGGACTGTAGATAGAGGGTTCAAGAGCGATGGAGAACACTGAAACAAAACAGTGGCATTGGAAGAAGAGAGTCAGTGTTTTTCAGAGGGTAGTGGGTGAGATGCTGAGAGTGCCTGGGTGAAAAAAATAAGGAAACAGAGGCAGGAGCAAGCCTCCAGCACCAAAGGATGCAAGCACCCAAGGTTCAACACTGTGTGCAAATGTGTACCAGCTTCACATGGGCTCTGGATATCTGAAGGCTCTGTACTTTAAGCATATTTCAAGTCTGGAAGGGGAAACTTATTGCCTCTTGTAACTCAAAGAATCGGACCTTAGACACAGCTGGATGAAGGCATTCAGGTGATGACATTAGTGTTCTATCATATCTTTCCTCCATGTTGTCTTCCTTTCAGGGAAGGCTTCAGTTTCCCTGACTGTCCCAGCAAACGGACCATACTTAAGTCTTATTGGCTTGGCAGGGGTCATCTGACTCTTCCCCAGCCCAAGCGCTAAGGGATAGAATGAATGATCTATCTGCATCATTGCTAGATCATTGAGAGGCCGTCCTGAGTCCCTTTGGAATGGCATAGATGCCGAGCGAAAGGTGGGGCATTAGTAAAGGGAGGAAGGCTGGCACTAGGAAGGCAGAGTGACTCATGCAGAGACTTTGTGGAGATTGTGACTCTTCTTAACTTCTCTGTGACCAGAGGCAGGCAGGCATGTGAAGTGGTCAAAGAACAGTGCAGCCTTCTGTCTGTCACAAGGGCGTTCTAAATGGAACTTTACAAAAAGGATTCTTTGGGAGCCATAGCATGCACGTGGAGGTCAGAGACCAGTTGGGTGTCAGTCTTCTCTGTCCACCTTGTTTGAGAAAGAACCTCTCTTTTGCTGGTCTCTGTTGTGTATGCAACCAGGCAAGTTGACCTGTGCCTGCTGTCTCAACTCTCCATCTTTCTGTGCTGAAGTTAAGATGTACTCTACCATGCCCAGCTCTTCCTAGGTTTGTAGGATTTAGTCTTATATTCTTGCACATGCATGGAATGTGCTTTACCCACTAAGCAATCTCCGCAGCTTGGTTTAAAAAAAAATTAAAGAAAATAAAATCCTTCGGGATCTCTCCTTCCCACCTCTGCATCTTTATGCCACATTCTCTCATCTGGGAAACTCTTTGGGTTTGGACTCTTTATGGGTGAGCATCTGATTTAAATCCCGCTGTTTCCTATGTCTCAACTCTGATTCTCTCTGTTGCCAGGAGGCCCAGAAGATAAACAATGGCTCCAGCCAGGCAGATGGTACTCTCAAGCCAGTGGACGAGAAAGAGGAGGTGGTGGCAGCCGAGGTCGGCTGGATGACATCTGTGAAGGACTGGGCAGGGGTGATGATATCTGCCCAGACACTGACTGGCAGAGTCCTGGTGAGTCCCTGGCCCCTCCCATACGAGGTGGTCTTGTATCTGCACAGGGGGTTTGCTTGTGAGAGGTGATGACGCTCTGAGTTTTCTCCAGGTCATGTGGGGGTGAGTGGCCGGTGCTCCACGGAGCTCTCAGATCAACGTGGTTCTCTTCGCACATATCTAAGCCTGCAGCGCAGGGCCATCTACAGACAGTAGGCCATCATTGTGCACTCACAGCCTGCTTATGGGTTACACTGAACTTTCTCAGCCAGTAAAACAGATGTACCCATGTGGGCACAAAATCTCTCATGCACACACTATACCTGTATGATCTCAGGATAAAGGGTGGGGTATAGCAACATAAACCAAAACCATGTTCAAAGTTTGTCAGTCCAGGACTCAAAAGTCTACCTGTACAACTTATGAGAGAGAGAGAGAGAGAGAGACAGACAGACAGACAGACAGACAGACAGAGACAGAGAAACACACACAGAAACACACACAGAAGGAGAGCAGGAGAGGGAGAGAGAGACTTTATGTGTGTGTTTAGGCACATGCTCATGTGTGTGTTGGTTTGTACAAGTTCCTACTGCTGTCATCTAGTGACTGGAAGAACTTGCTTGGGTACATTGTCCTATTCTGTACTGTGTGAGCTAGCTCCTGAACTGCTCCTAGTATACATGTGTGCATGTATTGGGGGTGGGATAAAGTGTGTATGTGTGATGTATGTGTGTATAGGGGTATAGTGTGTATGTGCAAGGTGTGTGTATGTGTGTGTGGTATTATATATGTGTGTGTGTGTGTATGTGTGTGTATGTTGGTATAATGTGTATGTGTGGGGTGTAAGTGTGTGTGTGTGTGTGTGGTATAGTGTATATTTGTGTGTGTATATGTGGGGGGTATGTTTTGTGTGTGGTATAGTGTGTGTTTGTGTGTGTGTGGTATAGTGTATATTTGTATGTGTATATGTGGGGGATATGTTGTGTGTGTGGTATAGTGTGTGTTTGTGTGTGTGTATGTGTGGGGAGTATGGTGTGTGTGTGTGTATATGTGTATGTGTGTGTTTGTGTGTGTATATGTGTGTGTATGTTGGTATAATGTGTATGTGTGGGGTATAAGTGTGTGTGTGTGTGTGATATAGTGTATATTTGTGTGTGTATATGTGGGGGTATGTTGTGTGTGTGGTATAGTGTGTGTTTGTGTGTGTGTGTGTGTGTATGTGAGGGGGGTATGTTGTGTGTGTGTGTGTGTGTGTGTGTGTGTGTGTGTGTGTGTATGCGTGCAGTGCTCTTATATATTTTAGGTGCCCTGTTTCTGACTTAGGCCTTCCCCAGTTAGGGCTCACACAAGCACATCTTGCCTCTCTTATCTACTTATAGAGAACTTGGCCTCACCGGTTTGCCTTGTGAGCCCCTGGTTTGGGTTAAAAATTGTGACTAAGGCAGGCTTGCTGGGGCCAAAGGGCTACAGGGGCTATCAGTGTTTCAGTGCAAAGAATGGGGAAGAACTGGGCAGGTGGGGATGTCCCTTATCCCTGCTAGGCCCATGACCTAGCCTAGGTGGCTTCCTTTCCTATTGCAGCCCTGGCTGGTGGCTTTCTTGGGTTTTCTCTGGGTCAGGAGTTTCCTGATGATGTATCCAGGTGACTTATCCCCAGGACTTCAGAATATGTTTTGTGGAGGTCACCATTCTTGGGCTTGAAGTAGGGGTTCAGTGAATAGTTAATTGGCTGGTAGGTAGAATAAGCAGGGACCTCATCAGTTACTGGATCAAAGATCAAGCTGGGACCTGGGGTAGTATGCATAGTTCCCCCGGAAACTGCTTCTTCAGTGAGGAGGTGAATGCGAATGAAGAAGGGGAGAAGAGTCTCTACTGTCAGTGTCTGGGATAGGTGCCTGCTAGAGGGAGTGGGGAAGACACTCCATGCCCTGCCTGCAGAACTCAGCCGAATAACCTGGTGGGAGAACAGGACCCTGGGATCCAAGGAAGCTTCTTTGAGCTTAGGCCAAAGAGTTACTTTGGCACTAGCTGAAGGCTGACTTACAGAGAGGGGAAGTGGACATTGACACTTTGGAGGACAGAGAAACTAGCCAGATCAGTTGCTACAAGGGGGGAAGACACGAAGACACTTAGGACCTTTGTGAACCAAGAGAGGATCTGATGAGGGTTTGCATGTGGCTTGCTGCTGGAGGGGATAGGGTACTGTCATCTCTCCCCTCGTCTGATTCTGTAGGTAGTTGCTTTTGCTCTCTCACACAGAGATCTGGATAGACTTTACCCTAGAGACAAGTGAGGTTGGGTTCTGGGTCTGCATATGCTTGTGCAACAGGGGTGAGGCCATGCCTTCCATATATATGGTGGCTGCTCTGTATAGTAATGAGAATGATATATGATAGCCATACTTTGTATTTTGAGTGAGCAAGTTTAAGAACACAAGCCAAAGTTAAAGGGGAAATAGCACACAGTGTATAGATATCCAAGTAGCATTAAACTGGTATACAAAATATCTAGCAGACATGACAGACATAAACTGGGAAAATTGAGACAGTCAGTTGGAATTCCCAAATTGAATGTCCCCCCCATCCCATGGCTAAGCTTCTCACGGCTGATGTTCCAGTTTCTCCTTCCCACTATAGGTACTTTATTATGGGATGGGCAGTAGTAATATCCATTACCACTACTAGTACTACATTATTGCTAGTGTGACATCTATTATTACTCTCAGCCTGTTTTACCCTCCCTGTCACAGAGATTGTGGGGGCAGCCCACCGCAGAAAAGGAGCCTTGGAGGGCTCTCTGAGACAAACCTGCTTAGGTCTGAAATAGGGTAGGAGCAGCCCCATTTCAGTCAGCTTCTCAGTGAGCTCATACAGCACGTGATAGTTCACCAGTGTAAAGTATGTCACCACAGCCATGGCAGACACAGGCTGGCAGGGTTGGCAATATTGTCATAGTTGCACCTGTCCAAGGCCATCACAGCCAGTGCCAGTGTGTTCATCAGAACCTCTGAGGGTTTCCAAGATCCAGCTCTGGGCCAGTCCTCTTGTCGGATGAGGTGGGAAATAAGCACGGACATTAGCGGTAGAGTTCTTGCTTAGCCTGCATCAGGCCCCAGGTTTAATGATGAGTACCCAAAAAAAGCTGAAGAAAGGCTAAATGTGATGTGCACCCTAGGACTTGAGAGGCTGAGGCAGGAAAATCACAAGTGCAAAGAACGCCTGTGCTACATATCAATATCTTGCTTTAGAAACAAACAACAAAAATCCTGACCAGAGGGAGAAAAGGACTTCTTGGTTGGTCAGCGGTCAGCTAGGAAAAGTGGCTAAGACAGAAAGCTTGCTTACTCTTTAGTTTCCCCTTTCAAAAGTAGATGAGCATCTTGAAAGCCGAAGGGAGGAAATGATGTCTTCAAGGAAAGCAAGTTATATGGGCATCACATGGTACATCATTGGACTCTGGAGATTGGTCCAATGAGGCCAAGGGCCAAGAAGGCCAACGCATTGAGTTCAAAGAAGGCCTGGAAGGTTGCCTGGAGACAGCTTGTCTGGCCTGAGACTACCGAACTAATGAATTTGGGCAGAGTTTCTAGAGTGTCAAGATTTTGACAGTGGGGTACTGTGGTTGTCTGCCATATAGCCACCTGGGCGGAGGTAGCTACTCAGAGGGATAGCTCCTGAGACAACTTAGGATAGTGAGCTGCTACCTTAGTGATGGCAAGCTAGGGAAGACGAGGCTTGAAGTGTAGGTAGTTCACGAGGTCAGGGAGGTAGATAGGAGTGGTGTTGTACAATTGGGGAGCATAAGGCCAAGCACTACCCAAATACATCCAAACTGCTAATGATGTACTATAAACCACATTATAGAAAGCATCTTGTGAGCCCTGGACTGTGACAGCCTTGTTCCTTGCCATCAGTTGAAAAGGCATGGGCTGTGCCATTATATCCACTCACATATCCTACATAGTTGTTGGGTTGAAGGGTGTTTTAGTTTCATTCCTGTTGCCATGATAAAAACACCCAGACAAAAAAGCAACTTAGGGGAGAAGGAGTTTCCATCAGCTCATAATTCCAGGTTACAGTTCACACTGTGGGAAAGTTAAGGTGGCAGGAACTTCAGGAGGCTTTAAGACTAGAGAGAGAACAAATGCATCATGCCCATTTGGTTGCTTATTTGTACTCAGCTAGCTTTCTCCTTTTGGACATTTGGGAGCCCCTGCCTACGGAATGGTGCTGCCCACAGTGGACAGGTCTTCCCACATCATTTAATTTAATGAAGACAGTTCCCTAGAGACATGTCCACTGGCCAACCCACAGAAGACAATCTGTCATCAGTTCTCTTCCCAAGTGATTCGGTGTTGTGGCAAGTTGACAATTACAGCTAACATGGGGGCTCATCACAAGGAAGTAAGCTAATCTTACCAGAGAATCTATTTCTCCTTGACAACTGAGACAAATCATGGCTCAGGGAGGGATTTTGTTGGGAAAATAGAAAGCAAAGCAGCTATTAGTGGCAGAGCCAGCTAAGTAGCTCTATAGACCTCAGAGGCTCAGCTCAGTGTCCCTTCTGGATTATGACTGCCTAGGTAAGGACAAAGCCATTTCTAAGTCACTACCCAATGTTGCTCTGAGTGCGATGATCTACTATTACAGTTCTAGACCCAGTCAGGTCTGAGGCCCCAGTCTTGACTGTCTTAACCCTCACAGGTAGAAGCAGGTTCAACCCAATCCTTTTTGCTTAGGGCTGTCCAAGATGTCAGCTGATCTCTGGTCTCCTTGAAGAAAGTCCTGCCAAGGTGCTGGATCCCCTTGAAGTGATGGATCCCTGCAGCACAGGAGAACGCAGAGCCTGGCTTTGTACAGAACACAGATCTTACCAGCACACAGGACAGAGCTGCCCTGCATGTTCTGAGCCCAAAGCTGTGTTTGTTTTGAGCTGTCCAGATGTTTACCCCCTGTGACAGTGGGACCAGTTCTCTTTCTCAGTTTTCAATCTGTTTTCTTTGATGCATGCTTAGGAGCTTGCAGGCGAGACTATTAAGGTTGGAATATGGTAGGTAAGGTCTAGCTGGGGAAGGATTGTCTAAGTAGCCTAGATTATCTGTAACAACTGATCTGGCTAAGTACCACATTCATTTGATAAATGGTAATTTCTTCACAGCTCTGGCTGTGTACTCCATACAGGCACAAAACAGTGAGCAAAAACAAACGAACAAAGCCAAATGTGAGTTACACATACTGTTGGATTAAATAAATAATTGTCCAGTTCCATCCCAGGAATGGCAGGTGGTCAGCAGTATTCAGCTGGGCCTCAGCCCCAAAAAGGTCGGTTCTTTGACTGCAATGCTTCAGGTCTCAGTCTCTCTCCTTAGGACCACACATCCTAAACAAAAGCCAGAGAGGCTGATGGGTGGAGCTCTCTTCTGAAACACGGGCCTGAGCCATAGGTTAACAGAGTGATGCCATGCAGACAAGGTAGTCTCTTCCTTGGTTTCATTTTTTAAATTAAAGACTATTTTTAATGAAAAGCAAAGTGGTGTGTGTGTGTGTGTATGTGTGTGTGTGTGTGTGTGTGTGTGTGTGATATGCTTATGAATATGTAGGCTTATGTACCTGTACAGCTGGATATAAAGGCCAGAGCAGGACACCCAGTGTCTTCTTCCACATTGCGTTGTGAGAAAGGGACTCTCTGAACTGAGAACTGACCCTTTGGGCTAGGCTGGCTTGACCCTGGGGCTCTTGTGCTATGCCTGTATCTGCTCCCACTCTACTATGTCAGGGTTGAAATATGGAGCCATGCCTGGCTTTCCACCAAGGTGTGTTAGGGATTAGAACTCAGGTCCTTATGCCTACTGCATACTAGCTCTTAACCACTTAGCTATCTCCCTAGCCTCCTAATGAATGACTGTGAAAGTAAAATTGGGTCTCTCTGTCTGCAAGTCCATCATCAATGTACACAATCAATCACCTATCAACAATATTGGGGCAAAATTGCAACTCATTGAATGTGTTTGTCCTCTTTTTCTCTTTCTTTCTTTCTTTCTTTCTTTCTTTCTTTCTTTCTTTCTTTCTTTCTTTCTTTCTTTCTTTCATTTTTTTTTTTTGGTCATCCCTAATGAACATAGTGAAGCAGTTATTTCCATCACATTTACACTGTGTTAAGTATTGCAAGTAATCTAGGGATAGTTTCAAGCCTACGGGAGGATGCGCGTAGGCTTTCGGCAAGTACTACACCATTTATATAAGGGACGTGTGCATCTTTGGATTTGATACCCACAGGGAGTCTTGGAAGCAGTCTCCCACAGATGCTGATGGACAATCGTAGAACAGTACATGCTTATTTTAGAATTCTGGAACATGTTGGAAGAATCGCTGAGAAGTTCCATTTTAGGATATGGAGTTGGCCTACACTCAGTGAGACTTCAATGTGAAGGAAGATGTCTTTAGGATTCTTCCCAAATACTTGGGCGTTGCTGAGGATCACGTTGCCTACATTTCACCTAATTTACTTCAGGCACACACTCCTGGAGAAATTAAATAAGCTGCTTTCACTAGAAATCATGGATTTGTCGGCTAGCACCATGATTATTCTAAGTTGGAAAAGGGGTAATAGCTCTTGGGTGGCTGTCGTGAGCCAAGGATGTCTGACCTACAGGAACATAGAGAAACCCAAGTTTGGATTTTATGTGGGCTCATTTCTCACACTTTTCTCTGTTTCCATTTTCTTTCCTTCTCTCTGTCTTGAGTTCCTTACTTTCCTAATTTATGTATGTGTGTGTGTGTGTGTGTGTGTGTGTGTGTATGCGTGCACGTATGTGTCTGCTGTTAGGTGTTTTGTACATTTTTTGTGAGCCAGATTAAACCCTTGAAGACTGAAGTGGTATCTCAAGACAGGGGGCAAGAAACACATGGACCAGCTTTTGTTTGTTTGTAATTTATAGACTCACAAACCTAAAATCAATATAGATATTTTAGTTCAACATTTTGGCAAATGTTCCTGTTGTGAACATTGTTATTAGGCTTTGTGAACTATACAGACTCCATGTTAACTACTTCATCTGCCATTTTGATTTGAAAGCAGTCACAAACATCTACACTGTTTGGAATGTGTGTGCCAATAAAACTTTATTGACAGAAGCGGGTGATGGGCCCGTGTGCTTTCTTTCATAAGCAACAGTTTATCTTCTTTCTTTATAAAGCAATCACAAGGTAGGAATGAGAGTCTTATAGAATAAGAGTAACAGTAGTGGAGAATTCCTTCTACAAGGAAGAAAGATGTAGACACACACACACAAACATACAAACACATTGCTCCCTACCCCAATCTCCACAAACATTTCGTTTCTGAATAGTCACATTCATCTCCATTGATCTGAGAGCAACTGTCTCTCTAAGAAATCTGTCTTATGGCTAATAGTAGCTTTACCTCAAGGTTTGAGCCATGACTGCATTGCATGAACCTTCTGTCAAATCTATGACTGATGCAGTGTTTTGTGATTCTCTTAAAAGACTGATTTCCCCAACACAGTAACTGGCTCCCTGGGCAAAGATAAAGCTGTTAGCATCGTTCATGTTAGTTCATTTTCCCACTGGCTTATGCTGCTGCACTTGAACGTTGCTCCAGGAAACATGCAAATATAATTCCACCAACTGAAAACATTTGCTATTTGCTTTCATGTCTAGGGGAGGCTTTATCAATGTATGGAGAAACAAAATGCCAGTCTCACCCTTTATTGTTCATTTTAAATAGGTCACATGGGTATCATTTGACACATTGTATACCCAACCCGGGGCATTTTATTCTTATCTTCAGGGGCTCAAGAGAAAAATCCAGGCTCAGCATGCCTTTCAAGCGGAAGTCACTGCATTGGGTTAATGGGGTGAAGTAGCTGTGCTGTGTCTGCTGAACTGTTTGAACATGGCACTTGATCAGTGAACCCGAGGAGGGGTGCATGTGGGCACGATGAATCTGCTGTGTGACATGGGTTACTGTCCTTCATTACTTACCATTGGGGGGGGGGGGCGCTGATAAGGGCTGTGTCTCTTGTGTGTACCCTCTCCCTTATCAGTGAAACATGGTAGCAAATTTGCACACAGCACATGTCCATTGTCTTCTCTCTTCCCCACATCCATTCTTTATCCTTTCATATTTTTGGCAAAGCTACCTAAAACTGTTACAGCATCAACAGTTACTCTATAGAGCAGAAAGAATAGGAATCTTTGGGAGTTGTATTATGGATAGTGATATGTTACTGCTTCTCTTCTGTCCTGTTGGAAGCCAACAGGTTTTATTGGCATGAACACCCTTAAGGGTGGGGGTGGGATTGGGTCAAACGACTCACATAGTAATTCACTACTAGAATTTAAATTATGCCTCTTTATTTTATCCTGTGTTAGTACATTGGTGTTAGTCAAGAAATCATAGATGATATATTATATTTTTATATGGTTAAGTTACTGTTTTGACTTTGATAGAAGAGGCACCGGAGTTATGACACTGTGTTATTTGTGACCTGGTACCATTTATTCAGATGGAAGATTATGTCACGGGAGCGGTTGCACTGAGCAGGCTCCCACCTCAGGTTGCGAGCTGCCTGTTGCTAGAGATGCTCGCAGTTGTATTCTGACATAACTACCGACAATTGGTCAAGCTGAATCCTCATTGCTTTAATTAAGTGGCACTGAATGCAAGAGATGCTTTGGGATAAAAATGATTCTCTGGGACCTTGGACAGACTTCATTTCCTACCTGATCTTGGAGATTGCCCATGCCTATAGATGCTTACAGAGGCATCTGGAGCAGGAGAGTAAAAAGCTTCTGACTCACACAAACTTCTAGTCCTTTTTTTTTTTAAATTTAAAAAGATATATTTATTCACATATCATATTCCGGGGTAGGGCATGTCACACATTAAAGTGAAAAGACAACTTGTTAAGAGTTAATTTTTTTACTTTCTGTTACCATTTGGGTCTCTGGGATTGAACATGGGTGGTCAGACTTGGTGGCAAGCCCCTCTACCCATGGAACCATTTTACTGGCCAGGGCAGCTTCAGTTCTTATTTCCCTGTGGAACCCTTTTCCCGTGGCATAGGGGTGACACCACTGAACCTACCCAACCATCTATCTGATGGTTATAGCACATGGGCCAGAGTGGCTCGCTGCTCTTTTGGTATGGCTTAGGAGCAAAAGATAGTTTTTCACATTTTCAAATTAATTTAGAAAAAAATCTAAAAAAAAAAATATTTTGCAACACATGGAAAGTATACAAAATTCAAATTTCATTGCCCTCAAAATTTAATTGTCATGCAATTAAAAGCCATGCAAGTCCCTTTACGTCGCGAATGTGGCTACTTTTGTAACACAGTCCAGTGAAGACACGAGGAGCACCCGTAGAGTCGAAAACTCTCACCTTCAAACAATTACTGTCTGGCCCCATGATGAAAAGTTTGTCACCCTCTTTCAAACTGGTGAAATTCATCCCAAATAATTTTCTAAGCTGCCCACTGCACAAGGTAATAGATAGGATGTAATATTTCTGCCATCTCTGAACAAGGCACCTCTATGGCTCGAACAACGGTTCCTGTAAGCTCAGTTGAGTCTTAAGTAGAGAGTAGGAAGCGGTAGAAGTTGGGCTGAGTGGCCCCAGGCTGCTAGCAAGTTCTTTGTTTATTCTTTTAGCCAGTTCAGCCTAGGGGCTGGGTCTAGTCTGCTTCTGAGATCATCATAGCAAAGTCACCCCTTGCACCTTCTTTCATGGCTATTCTCCTGCTGTCTGCTACCCAAGGCCCTTCATCCCTGATATCCACAGCCCTGTCCTTCCCTCCCCCTGAATCCTTGTGTGAGGACTGTCCTGATGCAGGTCTATAAGGCGGGTACCTCAGCCCACCCTGGCTGCTGGCCTGTAAACTGGTACCCAGTGTACCCAGCTCCCCAGGGTGCCCCTTTTTTAAAAGCCCAGCTGCTAATTTTACTAGCTGGCAGGTTGGCTCCTCTGACCTCCCCAGAGCTTATGGAAAAAGGAAGGACAGACTTAAATATCAGACAGCTCTGGAGAGCGGAAGATCCTTCTGGCCCAAGAGTTTCATGCTGAACCTCACAGTGACTCCAGACACTGTTCATGGTACAGTGACTCCTCTACCTTTAGATGTCCAAGAGAACAGTGGCTGGGTAGGGGTCGTACCTACTTTTGTCTTTATCTCAACCATTTGCCTGTCCACCTCTCTGGAACTAGTCCCCACGTGTTAATTGGTATATTATAATGGAATGTCCCTTCCCACCCTGCTTAGCCTCTGCCGGGCTGCAAGCCAGGAGCTCTGTCCTTCAGGGAGGGTCTGACTGAGGCCTGTCCTCTTTTCAGCTGCTTCAGTCACTGGCCAGGTCATCAGAACATACCAGGAGGTGAGATGGAACACTTCATAACAACAAATATTCTGTATTCCTGGCAAGGAGCTGCTGTGGTGCAGTCCTTGGAGTACAGAGGGCCTCTGTGTGTGTTGCGGCTGAAGCTGCAGCCAGACGACCATCCCCGTCTAACCTCTCCTCAGGGCTTTCATTCTGGGCCAATAGCTTCATCTTCTGAAGCCACAATTTCTTCATCCTGCTGGTGGGGAGAATGTCAGACTCTGGGTCTTCCTGTTGTGGTGATACGTTCTTGAATGCATGCCAGAAAACTGCCTCTTGTGTGGCTAGTGCTCGATAAACATTGGCTCCCATGGTTTGTGTTACCTGTCACCCCAGGCACCATGTTATAGTGTCTGTCATGGAGAGCCACAAAGGCAGGGAGGAGGCGGGTAAAACAAATCTTTTCCAGAGGGGTTGGGGGAGAGAGAGAGAGAGAGAGAGAGAGAGAGAGAGAGAGAGAGAGAGAGAGAGAGAGNAGAGAGAGAGAGAGAGAGAGAGAGAGAGAGAGAGAGAGAGAGAGAGAGATCTGAATGCTGAGCAAGGCTACTGGACAGCTCTGGGTATAGCTAGCCATCCCTAGTGTGGGTCTAGTGTGGGTCTAGTGAGTCAATGTTTGTCCTGTGCACACCCTTCATTCAGGTCCATCCAGGGTCTGGCCTTCCTGAGACTGGACTGGCTCGTGCCAGCCTGACTCACTGTTGTCAAGCTGGCCAGGAAATTCTCACTTCATATGTAGCCACCCTGAGCTGTGCAAGGGCCAGAGGTGGGGTTGTCCTCGGCTCCCTGGAGCTGTCTTTGTGGGCATGTGTGTCACAGGAAAACCTTTAGCAGGATAACAGATGAGTCTCATGGAAAGAGGGTCAAGTGCATTCAGTATGGTCTCTATGCCCAGGCTTCCCTGGAGATAGAGTGAGCCTGACGGAGTATGTGGCTGATTTCAGTGAGCACGTCAGCAGCACCATATGTGAGGTGTGTGTAACAGCCATGTTGGTGGCCACAGACCCACTGAAAAGACATGGCAAGGTGTGGCACATGGCAGAAGATATGGGTGAACATAGTATGTACATGAATGTGTACAAGCACACATGTGAGGCGAGTTCTCTGGACTCTGTCAAACATCCTGGACAACTATTAGAAATTAACCATCATTAAAGGCACCAGATACCTCTTATTTCTTACAGAAACTCTGCACAGGACAAAAGATACAAACTGAAAAGCAGGATGCTTGGATTGGTTTGGATGCTGTGGGGAGTCCCTCGAGCAGACCTGGGACCTCAGCATTTCTAATTCTAGTCTCACGTCCCATGAGTCTCTGCTGCCAAATCCCAGGGGTTGAATAAATACGTTTATATGACTAGCATATAACCGGTCTTCTGCCTTACTGTCCTCCTGACTCTTTTCCTTCCTTCCAGACCAGTAAGAGTTGGTGCCCCCTGGAGGTTTAGAATGGAATGGGCGATTCAGAGCTTTTCAGTCAGGGCGTGTTTTTCTCCTCCTCGCTTCTCAAGCCCTCAGAGGTTTAGATGTGGATATTTGTGAGAGAAAAAAAAAATCTCTTAGTGGGCTGTGACTGCCTTTAGAACCTCCATTCCAGCTGCGAGAAAGTTTAGTAGAGAGACTCAAAAATAGAGACGGCGGTGGTGATGAAGTCGCTCACACTAGGGACCACATGCAAGCTGATGCTTCCGAGTTTAGTTTGCAAGGCTATGTTTAGGAGGAGGCAGACGGACTCGTGCCTGTGGGCCCTAAACACTCCAATCTGGAGGACTAGGAGCCCCATTTAGAGAGTCAGGTTCCAGAAAAAGGCATCTTCCAGAAAAGACAATTTTAGGGCAATGATACCACCCAGAAGCTACCATTTTATTATAAGAATTGTTCTTTCAAGTTTGGGGAGAGAGAGAAGGAAGACTTGGGAGTTGTTTTGTGTCTGTTTGTCTTGAGGAATCAGAACACTCATAAACTTAATTAAATGCACCCGAGCCTCTTATGCACCAGGGCTCTGTTTAGCCCATCTAGTTAATTTCAGTTAATGAAATTAGCCATGTGCGGATATGGACAGCACGGGAAGATGAAGTCAGTAACCTCTGAGTGGTAGCTTGGGTCACACGGTGTGTAAGCCTGCAGGGACATAGGTTTTCATTTAACCTGGGACTTCCAAGGATCCTTCCATCTCTGTGCCTCCGCCCTAGGCAAGCATACCATTGGGCCTTTCTTGTTTAGAAGAGATGGTTAATCCAGAAAGTAAATGGACTAGTCACACCGGCTCTGCCACGGGCGTAGGAGCCCAGGATCCAGTAGACGAACTGAGGATCCAGAATCTCTTTTCCTGTTTAATGTCCCCCACCCCACCTTTTTTTTTTTTTTTTTTTTTTTTGTGACTGTGGCTAGAGCAACTTTCCTAAGGAAAGTAGGGGATAGCTCACCAGGGAGGAGAAAAAGCCAGTCGCCATAGTTGTCTGCAGTTACAGCAATAATGCCGTGAAACAGAGGCCAGGTCACAGAAAGAGGGTGTTTCAAAGGGCAACAGTTGCCTGGTTTCTGGCTGTTCTCGAACCCTGCTGGATCTTTTGCTCTGTGAACGTTGTTTTGTTCGAGATGGCGTCTCCTTCTTAGGGGCCCAGAGTTCATCAAGTCGTCTCAAACTGATGACTAAGGAGGGATCTAGAAATCTGTCTGTCTCTGCATGGAGTTTGGAAGGCCCCAGAGAGTGCTCTTGACCATCCTCCTTGCTTCTGGAGAAAGGTCTGGGTGTGATGAATTTATTGGAGAGTCTATGCTGAACTGGTTTTACAGACTGGACATGCAGAGAACGATCTATCTGGGTTTCCATCCCTGCCGAGAGGGCAACCCCTGGCAAAAGGAAAGCCGTTGCTTTAAGTAGCTGTTAGGGAAGCTACCATGATTTTATGGCTTCCCCCTAAGCCGGGATCTGGGTAACTTAGTTTCTTAGCCACCTCCGAGTTTTCCAGAGTTTTCCAGAAGGTTTAGATCGATGATCTGGAGAGGCAGGTCACTTGGTCAAGTGCTTGCCTCATAATGACGGTGTTCCCAGTTTAAGCTCTGGCACCAACATAAAAAAGCCATGTGCCATGGTACATACTTAATAGTGCCTGTTCTAGGAGACTCCATCTCAAACAAAACAAGAAGCAAAGTGTGCCTGAGATATGACACTTGAGCCTGTCCTCTAGCCTCCACAAAAGCATATTTCCCTGCTCGCTCCTGTGTGTGTGCGTGCACGCGCCTCCCTCTGGAACTCCAGGCCTTGTTTGAGATCAACCCACACACATACAAAACTCTCATGTCAAAAGAACTAATGGTTAACATAAAGCCACATCCTAATCCTGCCTCTGCAGTCACCTTCCTGAGTGACCTTGAGCAAGTCAGAACCTCAGAGTCTCTGTGGGTAAAATGACAAGTGTCGGGTGTTTTTGAACAATCTGTACCTTCTCAGGCTCCCCAAGCTCTGGGCTTCCACATTCCCTTGCTTACTTACAGTCAGAAAGGCTAGTGGGAACTTGCCTTCCTTAGACCTGTAAGGCACTTGGCCCTGTGCTCAGCGATGGGAGCGCTGCGCGTTAGTCTTTTTCTTGGCTGTTGGTCCCATTGGGAGGATGTGGGTAGACTTGGGAAGTTCCTTCCTGACCTTCCACGAAGGTTAGTGAATGGTCTCAAATCTAAACTTCTTCTCATGGCTTTCAGGCCTGAGAGGCAGGGTCACTGCTTTGCACTCAACTCCTTTAATCTTTTCCCTGTCTAAATCTCTTCCACAAAGGCACAAACATACAAAGAAGGGGGAGCATCTCTCTCTAGAAGGGACTATGGCCATGGAGTTGACAGGGGGAAGGATGCCATGGGAGAAGGACCTATACCTTCTGATTCTGAGGAGCTGGTTTCCTTTTAGATTTTTCAGCCTTGGAGCCTGCATTAGATATCTATCTATCTATCTATCTATCTATCTATCTATCTATCTATCTATCTATCTATTTATTGCTATGATAAAATCCCTGGAAAGAAGTGACTTAAAGGTCTGAGAAACCAGAATCTGTCTACTGTAGCAGGGAAAGCCTAGGGAAGTCCGTGGCTCCTTACAGCTGTGGCAGCCAGTGCATAAGGCTGGCTGTTCACAGCTCAAATGGATGGAGAAACAGAGAGCGTGGGCCAGAAGGGGCTAGGTTATAACCCATAAGGCTAGTCCCACAAAGATCCACTTCTTCCCACGAGGCTTCAACTCCCGAGGTTCTACAACTTCCCCAAACAGCATCCTAGATGAGGACCCTGTATGCAAAACATGTGCTTGTGGGGAACCCACAGACCTGTGCTAGAACCCCTTACTGAGTCATCTTCATGGAGTCAGCCTTCTCTAAGGGATGCTCACTATGACTCTGTGTGAAGTGTGACAGTCCCACTCGCCTACAATGATTTGAAGGGATGTCCTTTCACCAGCCTTTGCTTTAGGAGACCCCAGATGACAGATGTCCCTCTCTACCACCGGGGCAGTTTTTGAAGGTCGGGTTTTTTTTTTTTTTTTTATCTTTGCAGGTATGAATGTTTCGTAAGTGGCACATTTACTTAAAAGAATGACTGCCAGGGGCAGTTAGGAAGGGGCGAGAATCTGAGGATCCGTTAATGTGGAGTAAGGGGGCCTAGCAAACAAAAAATGAAACCATACGCAGGCTACCTCCCAAAGTTATGTGAAGGTACCCAACGCTGTGGGTGATCCATGAAATTCAGATTGCAGTCATTTCCCAAATGAAGCTTCGAGTTAACTTCCTAGATGAGCTGAAGAAAAACAACCGCCACACGCCCTCGGTGGGCTATTTCAAGTGTTTCCAGTTTAATTAACATGATCCTAAGCAAAGGATGTCCATATTCCTGGGAGGAAGGCTTGTCCTTCCCTGGGTCCTCAGTGATGAAGTGTTACTTTGTCTGTTTCATTTTCCCAGGTTCTTTACCCCTGAGAGTTTGAGCACGGGAAGCCAGTTTCCATAGTCCCCTGACCGGAAGGGAGCTGCATACTGAGGCTTATGGCTATACTATTGAATAGACCTTGTAGACAAAACTCAGCAAGACACTCAGAAATTTATAAAAACTTCTTTTTCTTTCTCCCTGGACTAAGATGGAGAGATGAAGGTGGAACTGGAATGGGGGGTGGGGGGGGGTAAAAATTTATTTCTCTTTCATCTAGGTTTGTGTCTGCTACAGCCTCTGGTCCTAATAATTTCTGCTGTGGGATTTAATTTTCTCAGAGTTGGATTCCTCGTCCTTTTGCCAAAGGTAGTATAGTCTGGAGATGTGAAGTGACAGGAGAAACAGCCCCCACTTCCTGCAAGATAATTTTGTGTACATTAAACAGACACATTAAGCCATTTAGAGGGGAGGTGTTTGTTCTCAGGAGTCTGGCGGAAATCTGAATTTCTAATTCTGGACTCTTTAATAATTTTCAAAAGAACTGAGGGTACTAATTAACTGTCTTTGAACTTCCTTAGGCTGTCATCTATGCCCTGATCTCAAAGTCGGGATTGAATTCTCTACCTCTATGAGATTCTTAGGCTGGACACCAGCCTTGGAGGGGTGGAATTGAACAGAGTTTGAGATGAAAACTAATATACAGAGGGGAAAAAGACACAAGGTCACATTTGAACTCCCAGCTTTGAGTCAGGCTTTATGCTGTATTTTTTTTGTTTTCTACCCTATTGTGATTGCTCAGTCTTGGAAAGAAAGTCAAAAGAGAAGGAAACAAACAAACGATCACAATAAAAATACAAAACAACAACAACAAAATGGGGTAGGACTTAGGACTTAGTTGAGGGTGTTTAGGACACAGGCTGTTTTCTTGCTCTTGTGTTTAAGGATTGAAAGAGATCCAGGGACTTTTCATTTCCTGGGTCCATTCAGGTGGTGCCTCTATAGAAAGCTTTGCCAAAGATTCACAGCTCAGTAACAAAGAGCCTGCCAATGTGACTGATTAGTAAATCCTGCCAGGAGAGAAGGCTAGAAGGTGGCCCGGCCAACATTGCTGTTTCTGCCTTAGCTATTTGAGACCATGTCACTTGCATTTCCTTAATGATTAAACTGAGGTTGGCCTGAAGTCATGCAGTTCCTCCCAGGCAGGGTGTTGACTAGAACCTGTCTCCTGATCATGTTTAGTATGTTGATAACTCAGATCTGTAGGGTAGATCTCTCAGAGAACCAGGAAGGTTATCAACTTCCTGTGTGAGGCCCCCCCCCTTTTTTTTTCCTTTTTCTTTTCTTTTAAAAATTTCTTTTCATACTGCAGCCTGACTTCAGATTTTTCCATCTGGAGATTTCTTTTTAGTGTTTGGAGGAGCAGAGGGGGTGGATTTCATAGCCACATTGCTTCGGCAGACAAACAGAAATGCGGGCACAGTTTTCCAGTGTGCTGGGTCCACTCCCCAAATTCTTTTAGCACTCAGCGTGAGCCAGTCACAGCCCTCCTACTACAAAGTTCTCCCAGCCCACTCCTGGGGTCCATTCTCTCATCCCTGCAGCTGCCTTCCCTGTGCCCCACTCCCCCAGTACCATAAAAAGCTTGTGGGGGCTGATGACTTCATGGTCTCCTTCCTTCATAGCCAGGACCTCCTATTTCTTCCTGTTCCCCCCCCCCCCGCTCCCCCTCCATGCTCTTTCTTGTCAGCTATTCATGCTCACATCTTAATGGCTGTGCCTACAAAGATAAATACGTTTTTGTCTCCGACAAAAAGCAGTTTCTGGTCCGACTTGAATTTCAGAGTCTACCTGAGTTTGCAGGAAGGAAGCAGGGGCAGAGTCCTCGGTTTCATCTGGGGAGCCATAAACGTTTGCTAAGAGTTTATTATCCCCATCAAGATGAAAATGGAATTCCAAGGCTTCAGATATGAAAGATAAATAACCAGGCAAGCTTCCGCTTCCATGAAAGCCAAGTCCCCTTTGCTGGTTTTATGAGTCTACCTGCTGTGCCCTCACCCTGGCATTCATCTCCTGGTGATGTCAGATAAAACCTTCCCCCCACCCCCGGGGACTTATGCAAAATTGGGATGGAATAGAGAATTTCAGGCCACTGGAGGAATTTGCAAGAAGGATGACTGATCACATTCTTGGATGATAGCTCCCGTCCAACCTCCGTTCTTGCTCTTCTCTTTCCAGTATAGTGGGGGTTGGAATAAAACGCCCGCTAATTGGAAGATCCAGGTTGGCTTAGAGTCTAGGGTTGTGAATTATCCAGCCTAGGAGCAACAGAACTGCCTATAGTTCCACACAGGGGGTAAGGGGAGGGCGACGCTTACATTTGAAGGCAGCTAGGAAAGCTCCCACCTGCTCCTGCATACAGTGTGAGTGCTCAGAGACCCCACAGCTGCAGTGAGCCTGCCCCTTTGCCACTCTGGGTGGCCATTATCTCTCCCCAGAGCATGCTTCTGGTCTTAGTGATTGGCAGAGACTGGCGCTGACCTATCAGCTCCTAGCTGTAGCCAAGTCCTATAGGTTTGCCTTCATTGCTCCTTCCCTTACAGTCCTGGATGAACCCCTGGACTTCTCGCTTTACTCGCCCTACCAGATTGTGTGTCATGGGTCTCATCGGCCCATTTAGTGTCAGCAGCTCATTTTGTGGGTCATGACCAGTGGAATTTCCCCAAATCCAACTTCCTTTAGGTCTCCTCCTTGGCTTTGTGTGGTCTAAAGCCCAGATTCTTTATACAAATGATCAACACACACCCTTTTTCTAACACACCCCCCACACACTATATCCCCCCCCCCATATACTTTGTGGGTTCAAATATGACCTCATCTTCAAAACTATGTTACAGGTGAGGAAGCCAAGGCACAGGGAGTTTTTAATATCCTAGGGAAGATCATGTTTCAATAAACCTTAGGACCAGGATCTTAGGATAGAATGACATTGACTCCTTCCCCTTCTGCAATCTACAGTCTTGTCTATAATTTTTCTTGTGCACACATGTGTGGCCCACAGGCTGTTGAGCCAGACTGTCTGACCTTGGCTCTGCCATGTACTAGTTGGGCCAGGGACAGAAAACAAGAGTAGCTACTTGACAGGATTATTATGAAGATTAAATTCTCTAATATTTGTAAAGTACTTAGAACAGTAGCTGGCACAGATGAGGTATTATATAATTTGTTTGTTTATCAAATATAGTAAGCTGTAGGTTTCCTGAGAACAGAAAACATGTTGTTTGTTTTATAATTCCCTTTGTCTTATGTGGGAGATGGGGGAAGAGAGGATATTTCATCCTCATATCCAGTGGGTCTATCTGGATGAACCAAGACTTCTGCCTGGCAGTTGCTGATAATCACAGTGCAGAGAGATCTAGTTTCTCCACTACAGCCAGTGTTAAGCACAAGAATGTAAGAATTCAAGTGTAGTGAAGGCAACTGATAAGTCTGTCCCCACAACCTCACACATGGTGACGATGCCAAGGCATAGAGTTTTAACATACTAGGGAAGATCACGCGTCCAATAATCCTCAGGACCGGGATCCTAGGATGGGCTGGAATTGATTCCTCCCCTGCTTCATGTACTTTCCATCTGTTAATGAGTGGAAGAACCAGACCCAATGCCACAGGCCTGCTCTCCTAACTATATGAGGAGAGCATATAGTTAGGAGAGTATATATATATGTGTATATATATATATATATACATATATATAAATATATAATATAATATATATCACATATATATATATATAAAACATATATTGTATATATGTGTGTGTGCCAGTTGTGTGTTGTATATATATATATATATATATATATATATATATATATATATATGTGTGTGTGTTGTGTGTATTGTGTATATGTGTTTGTGTGTGTATAGTCTGTGTGTACATGTGTATGATTATGGTGTGAGTAATGTGTGTATAGTGAATGTGTATGTGGTGTGTATGCATGTGTGTATGCGTGGTCTGTATATGTATGTATAGTGGTGTGTGTGTATAGATTGGGAGGCGTGAAAGACACGGGATATGTAGGGAAGCAATCCAACCAGGCATTTGCTATATAAAGAAGAGTTTTCATGTCAGGTTGGGTAAGAGCCTGAGGTCAAACCAGTGGGGCATTTTCTGTAGTGGACACTTAGGTAGGTCAGCCACTTCCCTCTACGGCCATGTCCGGATGCCTCCACCTTAACCCTCTGCTGCCATTATTTAATCCCCCTGCCCAGCCGTTTCCCTCTATGGCAAGGCTAGTTTTATCGTCTTCTCCTTTGAGTCATTTCTAGGATAAAATGTGGATGCAACTGTGAATAGAAAAGCTACGTCATCCTTTCCTCTTTGATCTGCTTTCATCATAATAGGCCCATTTGGAAGGTTTCATAGGGACAGACACAATGCTCCTCCACTGGACTCCATCAGCCACTGAATGATCAAGGTGCCAGGGAAAACTCTAGAGTGAGGCTAGCTGGTTTCCATGGCAACTGCTTGCTCAACCCTGCATGCATGCTTCCTTCTTTGCACGTAGGTGTGTGTTTGTTTATTATTGGCACAACCTGCCAGTGCCCCAGCAACTACGTAGGTGCCATCTCTACTTCCACCTCTGAGGTCATTTTCAGTTTTGAGCTAACCCCCACCCCCCACCCCCAGGTGGTGGTGGAGGCACAAGTTCTGCTTGGCTAGAAAACATTCTCCCTCCGTTAGACCCTGTTTCATCTGTCAGCACAGTGATGTGATCTCTGGGGGTACTGGAGATGCTGTTTTAGAACCTTTAGAGTCAGACATCATCTTGGCTCCTGCACTGAGTCACAAACTGGCTGGAGAGCTGATATTGACGCACAGGTCTGCACAGTCATGTGTGCATTGCTGTTCTCTGGGGATGTCCATGAGCTGACAGTAGACAGGAAGCAGAGAAACCTGGGTTACTCCCCCGGGGGTGACCCTGAGCATCGGAGGGATGGTGGTCTAAATTAAGATGTCCTGGACCTGGGAAATTTAGCATGACTGTGAAATAGCACATATCTGATTTGATAAGGGTTTCTTCTTAAAATGATCACATTTAAGTTAGGTTAGTTAGGTAAACCATATTGTAATCATTTTTTCTTTTTCTTTTTAAGTTATTAAAAATATCCTTTATTCTTTAATAATTTCATACATGTATGCAATATATCTTGATCTTCATGTTATCTTCTCTTCTGTTTGAAGTTATTTATTTTTTAACTAACATACTTAGTCTAGTTTCTTTTTATTTTGAAAAGATGTGTGTCTCTTAAGAAGATGGAGTAATGATTAGACCAATGAAGTATATGATTTTAATTACATTTTATGCATATTCTACCACAGGGAAATATACATGTATATAACCATGTACATATATATGCACATACATGTATATTATATGTTATATAATATATACATATATATTATAAAATACATAAAAGTCCCTCAGGAAAGGAACCACCTCCTCTAATCTGCCTTTAGAAGGCTGGATAACATGTCTAGAAGCCTCCAGCGTACCTTCACATGTAGCTCACCAGTAGAACTGAGTCGCCAGCTTGATCCTTAGTCCATTTCTGACAAGTGAAAAGGGGCACCGAGGTAGACTTGACTAACTGAGGTTTACCTAGGAGCAGTGTTCAGACCCTTTCCTCCCTCGCTTGCATCCCCTGAACAAAGTCAGTGTGCTAGGAAGAAGAGGGAAGCCGGGGATGAATCTATCAGAGGCAGAGCCAGTATGCCCTATAGCAGTGGATCTCAACCTGTGGGTCGCCATCCCTGCGGTGTGGTGCATCAGACATCCTGAATATCCGATATTTGCATCACAATCCATAATAGTGGCCAAATTACAGTTATGAAGCAGCAACAAAATAATTTTATAGTTGGGGGTCACCACAACATGAACTGTGTTAAAGGGTCACAGCGTTAGGAAGGTTGAGAACCACTGTCCTATAGGAAAATCCACAAGGAGGTTCATGTGCGTTAGTGCCAGCAGACACAGTTTGACCACTTATCCTACCTGAAGTTAAATATTAAATATCTGTCTATAATTATAAATGAACCATCAATGAAATGTAAAAATAAATGCCCTGAGGGAAAATGTATGATAGAAAAGCCAAGAGACAGACACACAGACACAGACACAGACACAGACACACACACACACACACACACACACACACACGCACAATCACAAACATGGGCTTCATGTCTTGCCTTGTGTTTCTTTTGAGAGCACTGGTTCATAGCATTCATGGTTGAATACAAAGCCCAGCTATTCTGCCTCAGTCACAGGCTCTGTGTCCTTGGACCAGCTGCTTTTCTGAGTCTGCGTCATGGAGCTGTCAGTGGCTGCTTGCTTGTTAACATGTGTAAAGCACCCAGGAAAAATGTATTCACGTTTAACACACATGAACCAAGATCAGTGGTCCCCTGGGACTGCTCTGGGGACCAGTGGTCATTCTTGAAGTCTTCCAAATGCCTCTAAGCTGCCTTCCACAGTGCCTCTGGCTCAGATGTGGAGCAGTCACCCCACAGAGAGCATTTGGTTGGATATAAGTGAGGACCCTTGGCATATGGGTTTCCTGTTGATGTCCCAGCCGAGGGATTTCCTCCTCAACATGGAGGCAGCTTTGTGGAAGAGAGTAAACAGGGGGAAATGGTCTGTGAAGAGGAAGCCCTTTTCTGGCTGCTACCTCAGAACAGTGAGAACTGACTGAAATCCAGCTGACCGCCATACTCACCCGGCTCCAGGACAGAAGGCATTTGTCATCAGAATGCCTATTGGTCTCGAACTCAGAGCCCCACTTTAAGACCTATTTTTAGGAGTGAGTGTCTGTCAGGAGAGGATTTGGAGAATAACCCAGGGAATGGGGTTGTCCTGGATTTAAAGTCCTTTCAAAGTCAACATTTGTGATGAGTTTGTGACTTCCACCAGTGTTATTCTGGCCCAAGGGCACACACGGGGGGGGGGGGGGGCTCGTTCATACCCTCGGGCAGTGCAGTTCTTGTGTGATTTGTTTTCATGTCATCATTAGATCTGAACAAGCTATTCCCTTCACATCTCTGCCTGTTGTTGAGAGGAATCGAAGCCTGGTGCTACAAGGTGCCACAGAGACACCCGTGATTCTACTGTGCTCTACAGAGGACCCAGAGCTAGGGAGAGCAGGTGACATGCCTCCGGTGCACACATTAAACGTATGTCGGAGGACAATACAACATTCTCCAGATCTGTTATTTGATTTGTGTACGTACTTCCGTCTCCTCCTCTGAGTGACTATCTGTAACTCCGAGCTAACTACTGATCATGTTTACTGGAGTACTGAATAAGGATGACGAGGGTTACCCTCATTTTCCATTTCACATATGTGTGTGATATATATGTGCATATGTTCTTTTATGTATGTTGATGTGTGTCTGTATTTATGTGTGCGTGTGTGCCAGTGTATATGTGTGTGTATATGTGCAGACCTGAAGTTAATGTCTGGAATCGTGTTCAATTGTTCACTCTTTGAGTTGTGGTCTCTCAATCAAACCCAGAACTCACCACTTTGTCCAATCTTACTGGCTAGCTTGATCTGGGGATTCTCTGTCTCTCCTCTTTATTTTATTTTATTTTATTTTATTTTATTTTATTTTATTTTTTGACTGCAATTATATATAGGCTGCTATGCCTTCCCATCACTTATGTGGGTTCTGGGAAATCCAAACTCTAGTCTTCATGCTTGCCAGATAAGTGCTTTAACCACTGAGCTCACCCTGTAGTCCCTGCACTACAGGGAGAGAAGATCCCATATCCCTCTCCAGTCTATTGTATCTACAGGTGAGGCAGCCAGTGTGGGTGGCTAGCCTACTTGCCTTAGTAGTGATGATCCCAGTGGTAATGCTAGACCAAGTAGGCACTGGATGCTTCCTGTTAAAATGGAACAGCATTACAGGATGAGACACAAGGCAAGGCACCACCAGCCATTAGCTGGGCACAGTCTCAACAAGATTTGACCTCGTTAAGGAGGCAGTTGGCCAGTCATGCTCTACAGTTGGAGATGAAAAGTCTCCACTGGGACTTTTTATTGATAAGCTTTTGAAATCTGAACATCCTTCAGGGGCGTTTCCTCATGGCTCCTTTTCTGTTGTGTGTTTCCTTCACATGTGCATGCACGGTCTACTCATTACAATGTCTCTACATGCCTTTCTCTGTGTCTTCTGCTCCCTTTCCCTCATAGGTTCATGTAAATACTTCTCAGCATGACCACACCTATGCGCCTGCGTGCCTACGTGCCTGTGTTGGCATGTTAGATCTTCTGAGACAGGGTCTCATATCACCCAGGCTGGTCTCACACTTGTTAAGTAGCAAGGGCTGGCCTTGAAATCCTGGTCTTCCTGCCTCTATTTCCCAAGAGTTATTTCCCAAGAGTTAGGACAACATGCATACATCTGACTTATTTTCTTTTTCTTTATTTTTTTCCCTTGCCTCTCCATACCTGTGAGTGCCGGGAAACTGTTCATCTAAGTGAGCTCTTCTGTGCTTACTGGATAGAGGAGTATTTTAGACTTCAAATTAAAACAGATAAGGACTTGAACGTCTAATGACACCCAGCCATCATTTTGCTTAGTTAAAAACCTCCTGATTGCCCACTGGACAATGGATCTTGAAGTGGTGGGAAGGCCTAGAATTCCTGCTGCCCCATGTTTGGTCTATTGCCATTCTTGGCTATCTGCTATTTAATCTAACGGAGAAATCATTAAACGTATATCTTCTCTACCCTGTCAAAGAGAAGAACCTTGCTATTCCCCACATAGATGAACCAGAGACTTTTGATTAGAAACCAGACAATTACCAAGGGTATCAGAGTATCTCATCCTGGAGTTTGTAATTGAACAATAAAAATGTATATACATGCAGAAGCCATGGAATAAGACTTTTAACTTGAATCAGAGAATGAGCAGCAGAAGAGCTGTCTCTTCCAACATGGCACAGATGATCTCATGATGAATAATGGTCCTGTCCTGAAACTGCATCCTTAATGCCAAGCAGTGGCTGTAGATTGGAAGGTTAATGGTGATGATAATTGTGCCTTGCCTTTGCATACAGCAGCCCTGCCTCGGTCACTTGTTAAGGCAGTTGTCTTCAGAGCTTGCAGGCAAAGACTTGTGTCTTTGGAGGTGGAGTCATGAGAGGGCATCAACGCTGGATGCACAGTATTCCTTATGGAAGGATCTGATGGAGCCGTATAGGAAGAGCATTTTCCTCCCATGACTTGCTGGCTTGGTGCTCCCTGGACTGTGTGGGCTGTGTGGCTCAGAGTGCTCCATGTGAAGGAGTATGTAAAACACTGGCAGGCGGTGGCTTATTTTTTCAGGTCTTAAGTGCTTTAAATGCCTAGGAGGAATTGTGCGACCTGAAGCCCCTCTGCCTCTGTCTTCCTAGGGAAAGCAGCTTATCTTTTGTTCTTTATGCTAAAAGGGCTTATGCGCCTCTAAAAACAGCTCCTGTTTCTGGTGCTAGGCAAACCAGCAAAGGAATAAACTTCTGTGAGGGTTTTGCCTTGTCTCTCCCTCAAGTAAACTAAGAGCTACCATTTCTATGTTCTCTATGCAAAAGGGACCTTAGCATCAGAGTAGTTGAGTAGCTTGCTGAAGGTTGCACAACAGCTTAGTGATCTGACTCTATAGCCTGAAGATCTTCCCTAAGCGCCAAAGCTTCTGAAGTGATGATTTTTATTCCCTTAGAGTCTGAATTTCTGGACAAAATCACAAAACTCTAGCTACTTTGAATAAAGGACTTGGAGTCCACAGAAGCTGCCTTCCCACCCAGTGTCCCACCCCAGGAGTTCTGGGAGACCACGAGCGCTTCAACACCCGAGCAAGGAGCATGTCCACTCCCCAGGAAGGGACTGTCCGGTTCATGCCACTGCTTCCTTCCTGAAAGACTCCAAATTCCTCTATAGGTGGAGGCAAGCATTCAACAAAGATTTCTTGAAAGCCCACCACTTCCTTTTGTGAGCCAGTGGAAAGGCATCCCTAGGTACCTCTTTGTCTTTCATGGGAAGGGAGCTGTCCCTGCCTAGATGTGGATGGCCATTGTCTCAAGGCCTGTGCTAAGAGGGAAGGCTTGAGGTGAGGTGGGAAGTGTTGTCCCCTGAGTAGCTGAAGGTCAGGGTCATTCGAGTCAGAACCTCTGGAGGGTCAGCAGGTTCAGGCACAGGATGAACCCAGGAGCAAGCTGTTCTGGAATGTGTTCTGGGCAGACTTGCTTAGATCATTAGCCTCTCTTCTCTCCAGATGTTTCTAGTTTCTGGCTCTTCTGATTTTGGTAGGGACCACGTGCTCTCCCGAGATAGCTATTCAAAGAATTCCCCACGTGATGTTTGACATTATGTATTTTTACCCAAGACACCCGGCTACCTCTGGCTCCTGAGCTAAAGTATGTGCAGATAGTGCTGTTCTATCGCAGGGTCTTCTCTTGGAAGGATTCACAGCCATGTGTCCCCCTGCCCAGGGCTGACTCTCCTTGCTATGCATGGAGATGATAGTCACGGAGCATTTGTGATGAAGAAAGTATACAGAGCCTGACCTCCACTTAGAATGTTCCAGATTCAGTAGGAAGACAGATAAATGGTGCCTGTGTTCCCAGGGTTGGATTCAGGCTGCCCTCTGGTCAAAGCACTGCCACACGTCCCTTTGCTTACCCCACTTTCTGCCATGTTAGGAGAAGGAACATCTTGAAGATGCAGAAGACAGGACGGGACATATATTACTGATCTGAATATTTGCAATTAACAGTAGGTTTCTTGTTTTATACACTTGTTCAGTACACAGGTACAGACCAGATGTGTTACAGGTGACTTTTTCAAAGGCAGCCTCTGAGCAGAGCTGAAAGTGGATGTCTATTAGAGATCCTTGCTACTATTCCAAGGGGGAAGGGGAAGGACGTGAGGAACACAGAGACCAAGCGTGAAGCAGGGTTAGGAAAACCTCTACCAATCCCTAGAGAACGTGGGACCTCAAAGAGTCTGTCAGCAGAGTCACAAATCACCTGACACTGAAAGTTATCTTATCATCAATCAGCAGTAGGAGGTAGACTGTCCACCAAAGAGTGTGGCCCCTATTGCATATCTCTCTGTAACTGAGCCCCACCACTGCTTCCCCGGAAAGGTCTTTGCCCATACTAGGGTTTCATCAATGTCTTAGGCAGTATGCCTTTTCTGAAAGGCGCCTGCAGAGCTGTGGCTCAGACCCTGGCACCCCAGAGTCTCATGCAGAACTCTGCAAGGCAGCATGTCAATAAACCCAGGCAGATATCAGATCTGCAGCTGCTAGTGAGTCCCCATACCCATTCTGCTTTCCTAAGGAAGTAGGTGAGACTCGGCCATGTTAAGCTATGCCCAGGGACCATACAATTAGCTAGGAAGACCTCAGGACCCACACTCACATCCCATTCTAAAGGCACTTTGTTTTCCTGAGTTTAGAATACTCTGTGGCACTGAGGGCAGAGCAGGGGTGAGAGAGGGTTCGTTAGAATCCCCCAGCCTTCCCTTGCCTCCCTTGTCTGTCTCTAGTGTCCCCTCTGTTCTTTGCCCCAGCAGTTACTACATGTGCTGTAACCTTCTCTATCCTCCACAGAGTCCTCACTACTTCCCCAGCCCACCTGCCTTCTTTTTCATGACCTTTCTTGGCTCTCCTATGTTGGACATAGTTTTATCATAATTGCTACACTCTGTAAATACCACTGAAGTCCCCAAGGAGGGTGAGAATGTGTACTCTTAAAGGGCAGGGCTGTTGCATGTGTGTGGTTTAGGACAGTGAACCTAGGGAAGCCACATTTAAGCACTTCCGTTCCCTAAAAGATACCATGTAAGTCTCCTCCCTGGGGAATCTGAGTGCTGAGATTTGCTGGCACCCACCAAGCTCATGAGCTCAGGGCTCATGGAGACCTCCAGCAGCTACCCATAGAGCTTAGTGTAATATGGCCTCATCTCTATGCCTTTAGGGGTCTGTGTTCCTTCTGACTCAGACCTATAAAGGGACATGGTGTATAGACAGACTATGTATGACCCAAGATGCCATGGCTCAGCATGCTATGGCCCATGATGCCAGAGCCCACGGTACCAGTGTTCATTGGATTCACTAAGTGGGAGGGTGGCATTGAAACCAACGAAGCCAAATTTGGGAAACATCCAAAGATGGCTTTGAACTCAAACTCTTGCTGTCATCCCACCCTTGTGACCTGCCACTTAATCACATGGCCAAGGATGTGTTAAGAGCTGGAGAAATGTGTAAATGTTTAGAGAGGAGCGAGCTGCAAGCTGTAAATGGCTGTGGCATGTTTATATGAGACTGGCAGCTCAAAAAGGGGGACTCTAATAGCTTTGTATTTTATTGTTATTTATTTTTTGGTAGATAGAATTACCAAACTGATGGATGGAAGGATTATTTGAGTTGTTAAATATTTGGGATTTGCCAGACTTTTGATGTAACATCTACTGGCAACTACTTTAGAGTAAACCCAGACTAGCTTAGATTAACTCAGATCTGTGGGCTGAGCAAGGGAGGCTGGTGCTGGAGACCGGTGGGTCCCTTCTCCTTACTTGCAACACTACCTTTTGAGAGGGTAGGACGGACCTTAGTTGTGCCTGGAGGAGAGTTGATCTCTGCTACATGAATTCTCATGGTTTGGTGGTTAGAAAGAAAGGGAGGAAAGGCCCTCGGTCTTGCGAAGAGTATATGCCCCAGTATAGGGGAATACCATGGCCAGAAAGTGGGAGTGGGTGGGTAGGGGAGCAGGGCAGGGAGAGGGTATAGGAGACTTTCAGAATAGTATTTGAAATGTAAATGAAGAAAATATCTAATAAAAAATTGTTTGGGGGAAAAAAAAAAGGAAGAAAGTATGTAGACGGAAGAAACTAGAGATACTGAATTAGTTGCTGACATAAACAGAGGCCCATTGGTCCCTGTTTCTATGCCCTGTCATCAAGAGTACTTCTCATATCTTCCCAGTGGCTTTCCACTATGGTCATTGTGTGTGTCTCCCTCCTCCGCTGCAAGGCTTCTGGCTGTGGCTCCTTCTGTCTGCTGAGGTTTGTTGATTCATCTATAAATAGTCCAGCTTGAATCAACAAGGGTGAGCTCAGAACAGAAACTCTTCCACCAAGACTTTTTGAGCCACCAACTGTGATCTGTGGGTCCCTCTTCTAAAGGCCATCTCTGTCCATGAGAACATTCTAGTGGGAAGACAGACACCATCTTGTCTTCTGTTAGTTGGATGGCTTTAAAAAATGGAGAAGCATAAAACTGAAAAGTCAGATGGAAGGGAACATGGGAAGGGAGGAGTGGGGTGTAGACCTGGCTCAAAAAACATGGTTTCAGTCTTCCTCCCTCGTCAGTAATTAGGGCTGGAAGCAACAGCCTCATATGCTGTTAAGAGAACTAATTGGGGTACATGCTTGTATGTCTAAAGCTTTGTGAGTGTTAGTTGTTTTTGAAAATCATTCTAGGTGATGTTCAATAGTATGTGGAAATTAATTTCACATTCTGCTGTAAAGTTAGAGATTTTCAGTCTTTTACAGTCTCACCTAAGCTTGTTTTTGAGCAAACTCTTTTTACAGCAGGGGAGAGGGATTTGCCCACATTCAGATTTGGCAGCAGGCTGGGTGTCAAGGTACAAAAATCAAAACATTGGAAATGTGACTTAATGCTAGTATAGAATGGGCAGCATCAGATAGTGCCCTCAGCTTATTGCTATGGGATGGCAAGGCATGTGTGTGTGGTTCCTAGTCACTTGACATAAAGTGTTGGAGGAATTCGTAGATTAGGAAAAAGAGCAAGCTGATGTTTTATGGTGTGAATACAGATATAAACTTTGAGATTACATTTTCTGTGGAAATGGATCTTTTGTGTTTCTTCTACATGAACCCAGTGTTAACATTTAGTCTTCAAAATCTGGGCATTTTTGCTCATAATATGTAATGAGCTGGAGGTTCTTTCCCCTAGAAAGTTTTCTGAGTGGCTTGATAAATCTTGTTCCACCTATGACATTAACAGGGCACTCTGCCTTTCCTTGTCTTTTGTTGTTGTTTTGTTTTGTTTTTCGAGACAGGGTTTCTTTGTATAGCCCTGGCTGTCCTGGAACTCACTCTGTAGACCAGGCTGGCCTCAAACTCAGAAATCCGCCTGCCTCTGCCTCCTGAGTGCTGAGATTAAAGGCATGTGCCACCACGCCCAGCTGCCTTTCCTTGTCTTTCTTGATGGTGACATCAAGTCTTCCCACAGTGAATTGCCCCTATGCTTCCTACATTTTGTTCTCTTGCTGGGCACAGGTCTACTGACCTCGCTTCTATTCTTCACTGGAGAAATGAGCTTTGTGATATAACTATGTCAGGGTGCTCATGCACATTTGTGACTTAGGGCCATGGAAGAAGATCACACAGTCTTGGACCCAGAGGAGCTTGACATGCAAACAGTTACACTGCCATTTGACAGGTAAAAGCAACGAGAAGGAAGAGGTCAGTGAAGGGGGTTGAGGGTGGGGAGCTTGGCCAAGAAGAGGGATAGGAAAGGACTTGAGGAAGGGCACAGGCCTGAGAAGAAAGGAGTTCTGGGCTCAGTGAACTGCCTGGGTAGAGTTTGGGGAGCAAGGAGTAAAATGCTTCACATTGAGAGTACAAATGTTGAGTTTTCTATCACATGTCACCTTCTGTGATTAGCCTGGGAGAATGCAGGAAATGCCTGAGATGACCGAAAGTCATCCTGGTCCATCTGTCATGGTATCAGGAGCCGGAACCTAGACCAGATTGAGGAGCAGGGAAGGGATGGAGAGGTTGGTGAGAGTCCAGCCCTTTTATGAGTGAATGTATGAATAGTAGTCACTGAGCAAACAGTTCACCAGTGCCTAGAACCTTCTGTGTGACAAGTTCCCAGCCTTCCTCTGGGAAGGCAAACAAGTGTAAGCACCTGACAATGTCCTAGGGAGACTGGCAGTTGGACTGAGGACACAGAGCCTGGTCACAGAAGAGCTGTGTGAGGTATGGCCATGTGGTACTGTGGCCAGGGGTCACATATTATACTGAGCAGAGCTCACTCTGGCCAAGAATTTTGAGTCCAGAGCAAACAAGAGGGAAACAAAAGTGAGGGAGCCAGGATATCTGACTCAGAGTGAACACTTAGCCTGTGGTTTTTGCTGTCCAAAAAGCAGATGGAGCAGTTCTATCCTGCACTTGTGAGAAACTTCGAGAGAATGTAAGCCTTTGCCCTTATCTAAATGACTTGGGGTCCTTAACAGTTTGAGGCTGTGGGGGAAGCAGAGCTTTTTGTCCCATGCCTAGACAGAAGGGATTTCTGGAGAAGGAACTAGCACTTTGATTGCATTGGGTAGATCAAAGAGCCTGGAGAGGCTGTGGGTAGGACCTGGTTCTTGGTAGCACCTGGAAGCTGGGAGCTTTACTGCAGTAAACACATGAGGAGGTACCATGGGTCAGGTGATGGAGTTTGTATGAGTCCTGCTGAAACCTTGATTTCCTAGTGGTGTGAATAGGGGCCAGGAAAGGCTTTCAGTAAGAGACCTGGTCAAGGTTGACCAGCGAAACAATGGTCTTCGAAGCTGTGGGAACAGGTGCCTTGGAGATCTGGTTAACTATGGCTATTTGGCCAGTTGGTTATATTTTTCATCTCAGGGATGCCAGACATTTGCCTTTTAATGAAGTCTCCTGGTGTTTTGCATGTTGTTAATAGTCAGAAACAATCTATGGGTTAAGAGATAGGCCTCTTACCCTCTTCTGGGATCCCAACCTGCGGCTCCTTATAGCTAGTGCAGTCACTGAAGGAAGGGCCTTAGTGTTACAAAGTAAGGAGGTTGAGGGACAGTGTGAATCTGGGAAACTGAATAAGAAGCCAGGAACAATGGAGGACGGGCTATGTGGTGTGGTAGCCAGGGGTCAGATGTGCTTTGTAGAGCTCACCCTGGCCAAAAACCTCAAGGCCAGGACAAACAGGAAGGAAAATAAAGGTGCAGGAGCCAGGGCCTCTGGCTCAGTATAACTCAGTATAACCAGGGTAATTCCAGTTCCTTTCCCTCAGTGTCTGTAAAGAGAACCAGGCAGTGCTGGCTTGCTTGTGAGCAGCACAGGGGTACTTAACCCTTAACCCAGATGTCCTTATTTGAGTGATTCAGTGTCTTCATAAGTGAGACTGTGACAAGAGTTCTAGAAAGCCTAGAGGTGGGGACATCTGTCACAGGTGCTCTCGGAGGCACACTCTTTGCAAACTCTTCGCAGAGGTTCTCTGTCTCTGTCTCTCTGTCTCTCTCTGTCTCTGTCTCTCTCTGTCTCTCTGTCTCTCTCTGTCTCTCTGTCTCTGTCTCTGTCTCTCTCTCTCTGTGTGTGTGTGTGTGTGTGTGTGTGTGTGTGTGTGTGTTTTAGTCACTGACTTAAGTTGCCCTGTAAAGCACACAATACTATGACTCTTCTTCAAGGTCAAATTCACAGAGATGGTCATTGGTCAGACTTGGGTTGGAACAAGATTCTGAACTGCTTTCCAGAAGATCCTGCCACCACACTGACCCATGCTGAGCTCATCTTATGCACACAACCTTATATAGGGGATCACCTTCCTGGAGAAGAACAAGACAGAGAAATCCCAGGGCTTCTCTGACTCACCCAGCATCAGCACACTTTGCTTCTGCCAATGAGGCCTTACCTCTATTGAGATTCTATGATTATAAAGGCCTTTTGCATGCTGCCCCCCCCAATAAGAGCCAGGAATTGGGGGTGCCTCAGGCTCAGACTGGCAGTGGCAGTGGTATGAAGAGTATGTTTGCGTCATCTGTAGATGAGCTTTGTGTAGTAAACAGGTTCATGGATGTCTATAGAGGAGGCCGTACAATTGGGCTGTCATTGAGGTCCTGTTCTGGATGCCTCATATGTAGCATTTGCTGTTTACAGTGTTTTTTTGCCCTCCTATTCTTTCTGAGTGTTCTCAATCCCCACCTCAAATGGCCCAAAGCTTCAAAGAGAAGTATTATTGATGTAGTTAAGTCTATTTTTAGCCTGCTTGTGGCTGGTGCACATCCAGTGCTTGAAGCATTAAATTTTATATCTATTTTATCTACATCAGCAACTCTTTCCCCCCAAAAAATCCATTAAAAGATAACAGAAGCCGCTATCTTCAGACAACATTCAACCAGCTCATATTTTCGTTGCAAATATGTCATGCCCCATCTTGCTATAGCCAAGACATGCATTTAACAATTCCAAGGAACCACAGAAAGAAACAAGGGGAACTTTGATTGTTCGTAGAGATAGAAGGGGGCATATCCTCTCAACTGTGCAGTTGTGTTCTGTCTTAGTAGTGGAGGGAGGTGGAAATACAAGAAAAGATGACCTGTTCCCATCAAAAGGTATTCGGGTCATAGATCTTTTGGATTAGATGCTCCTCATGTGTTCATATGTGTTCTTTCTCTTCTCTATTTCTTACTATCTCTGACTTTCAGAGAGCCTTCCAAGACAATAGGAGGCAGCCAAACCATGGGCTTCTGATGTTGTTTGATTCCTTCATCAGGCAGAATAAGGAGCTCTGAGGTACAAGTAATGTTTGAGCCATCAGAGACAGTTTGGCAAATCTGTCCACCAAAATTGCTCCATGAGACTTTGCAGTAAGGGGACCCCAATCCTTGAAGGATTCTAACGAGTACATAGCATTGAGAAGAAACAAACGTGGGGTATTAACCAGATTGGTTTAATGAATAAACATGGGAACAGAACCATAGGTTCCTATACTCTATCTTTTATCTAGAGCTGAACAGAGGTTAATAGCTGGAAAATGTAGGAAAAATGCAAACCCCCCCCAAACAAATAAACAAACAAAAAAACCCACCTAGGCTCAGTGAGTAAAACATTTGTCACACAAATACAAGGATCTGAGTTCTAATCCCAAGAACCCATGTGAAGTTGTGTGTAGCAGCACACTCCAATCCCATGCTCCTCTGATAGGATAGGAGGCCGAGACAGGAGAAATGCCTCCAGAGGCTCACAGGTCAAGTAGCCTGGCAGTGATAAACAGCAAATAGATCCAGCTTTAAACAAGATTTAACCAACACCTGAGCGTCTCCTCTAATTTTTACATTCACACATGCAAGCACACACAAATATACATGCATATACACAACACATACATATACACATGCATCATACACATACATGAACAATTTTTTTAAAAAAAAATATGCCCCAATATATAGTTTACCCTAAGAGCTTGGTCTGAGAAGGTCTTGACTTATAGATCTGTGTCTAGCATATGAATTTCTGTATTTTGTAGATCTACCCACACAATTATCCACTCTAGAGAAGGCTTCCCGAACTACTAAGATGCTAATTCTGAAGGTACATATAAGTGGCAAGACACGTCATACTTGTGTACTTGAAAACTCATCAAGCTAAACATGCCAATTCTCTTAAGCTTCTCTATAGATTTGATATAATCCCCATCAAAATATAAGTAGGACTTGAAGAATTTCTTTATATGGACGAGTGTTTGACTATATGCATATATATGTACCATGAGGTATATATGCTTAGTACCTGAAGAGACCAGAAGAAGGCATCAGTTGTCCTGGAATTGGAATTTAGGATGATATGATGTCACATGGGTGCTAGAACTGAACCTAGGTCCCTTGCAAGAGCAATAATTGCTATTAATGTCCAAGCCATATTCCCAGCTCCCTCAGTAGGACTTTTGAAGGTATAAACAAGCCAACATTTAAAACATATTTTGAAAAGCAACTAGAATCACAAAAATGTTCTTGAAAAAGAATCTGTTTGAAGGAATCAGACAACCTGATTTTAAGGCTCATTATAAAGGTGTAGTAATTATGGTAGTGTGCGATTGGCTGAAGAGTAGAAACACAGATCATTGGAACACAGTAGAGAATTCAGATACTAACCCCATAACAAATACAGCCATTTGCTATTTGAAGTATAATACCGACCAAGGGGAAAGGGATAGTATTTACACAAGTGGTCTTGAAAGAGTTGGGCCTCCAATCAGGAGCAAAAACAAGCTTCAGCGTAAATGTCACACTTTATATAAAAATTTATTCAACCTGAACTATAGTTGTAGATGTAAAGAACAAAAATCTTCTAGGAAAACCTTAGGTACTGTGCCAAAATGATGGTGCATGAAAGATAGATGGGCCAACAAGACTTCATCAAAACTGAAACTTATTATTCTGTGATGGTGACTCTTAAGAGAGTAAATAGACAGGATATATGAGAGGCAGTCATATGCATGTCACAAAGGATTGTATGTAGAAAAGCTATTTGCCTCCAGTTTTCCCTCTCTTGGACCATACCCCACAGTGGTACGTGTACCCTCCTTTGCTTGCAGTCTGAAGTACCTCTTCCCATCCATCTGCACAGGGAAGTAAGTTACTTCTTAGTCAAAGGCCAACATAAAAGATATTCTCCCAGTGAAGCTGTTCTTGTCCCTGCCTGAAAACTACTCAAAATTGTTCCGTTGCCCACTCTGGGAAGTAGTGCTCTCTCAAAATCTAGTCCCATAGATTCCTTTGTTACTGATAGTTCTTTCTTGGGCAAGCTCTTGGTTTGTCTGTTAGCTGGTATAGAACAAATGGTTCATAAAATGGGAGACCTTACTCAAAAGTCAAAGGTTTTGGACTCCACCCACAGTCCTGTCAAGTAGAACACTGAATTGGGACCCCAGGACTGTGTTATTTTACTTTGTTTTATTTCCAGATAGGGTCTCACTCTATAGCTCAAGCGATACACTCACCACATAGTCCAGGCTGGCCTTTAACTCACAGTGACCCTCCTGCCTCAGCCTCCTGAGTGCTGCGATTACAGGCATGAGCTTTCACCTGGCAGAAATGTGCTTGGTACACCTGTCCCCACCCCACATGATTCCAATAGACATTAGAAAAAATAAAAGCAGTAATATAAAGAAAAGAGGGTTTGGGAGGAGGTGAGATCTTTCTAGAACTGTTTCTGAAATCCAGGAAAGGCCCTATCAAGTGCCCACTCTGTGCCTCTTGATTTCATTACTTCTTTCAGGGGAGATAGAAGCCCTGTGGCTACTTGGCCATATGCAGGTTGGGTTTCTGTTTCCGTTTGCCCTGGCTGTGAAGGGCACCACAACTAAGTTGTACTCAGGACTCCAGAGACAGGGCCTGCTTATGTAAGCCATATGTTTCAGGCAACAGCCATATTCCCTTCTTTTCCTGCTACTATATTCTTTTGTTCCAGATACTGGTTTTCAGTTCTTATAAGAACACTTGGGTATTTTCTCAGGCTCAGGGCCACAGAATTTAGTTTATATCTCTCACACAGCCTTATAGAAGGGGGTTATTATAGCCTCCACTTTAGAGATGAGACATAGCCGGGCATGGTGGTGCACGCCTTTAATGCCAGCACTTGGGAGGCAGAGGCAGGCGGATTTCTGAGTCTGAGGCCAGCCTGGTCTACAAAGTGAGTTCCAGGACAGCCAGGGCTATACAGAGAAACCCTGTCTCAAAACAAAACAAAACAAAACAAAAAACAAAACAAAACAAAACAAAAAAACAACAAAAACAAAACAAAACCAAAACCAAAACCAAACAAAACAACAACAACAACAAAAAAAAAACAAAAGAGATGAGACATGTTGCCTTTCTGAGGAGTCTAACTCAAAGCCAGGACCTCTGAACTTATTCCAGAAGATGCATTCCATTCTACACAGAAAATCAGGTCTACTTGCCTACTTAAGGATGAGAATGTGAAGATCAGGTCTGCGGTGGTATTAACTATATCACACCGTCACCACTGCTGCCACCATCCCTGCTGTTTGTGCCAACATCAGTGTCTTCACCATCCCAGCAACTCTACCTATTACCATGTCATCACTGTCATGAAATCACATCAATCTCCACGAGCTTTTTGCAGTTTAGATGATATAGTAGAGATAATCAGTTCTAGTAATGAAACAGCAATGTTATGAGACCTGGGGGAGTGGTGGGGCAGAGACTCACATCCTTACCCCAACCAAGACAGGCTGCTCTACTCATTCACCTGTGCTCAGGAAGTCAGGGAAAACAGCCAAGATAATAATGCAAAACTGGAAAAGGAGATGTGGTCAATATGTCGACACTGGGACAGACAGAGATTCAGTGATCCCTGCCAAGCCCCATCTTTGGGGGTCTTGAAATGAAGTGAAGGCTTAAGTAGAGAGTAAGAGTCACTATACCTAAGCAATACCCAGTTAAAGTGTGGTCCTTCCCACCACTGACCCATCACTGTCTCTTCTGTTAGGTGGTCTAACAAGCTGTGATTCTTTCTGTGAAAGCTTTCTTCTTTGTCTGGCACAGACTTTATGCTTTCTCTTCTCCTTGCTCGATCTCCCTGGAGACAGTCTATTTTATTGGTGTCCATTGATTGTCTCTACAGTCTGATAGCCAAAATGAGGGGTACAAGTACCTTTTAAAGAGTGTATTCCTCCCTGCCAAGTCATTTATAGCAATAGATTTAAATCTCATGTGCCCAGTACCCAACAACTCACAATGTACCTCCTTGAAGCTAACTGCAGCCGAATAAGGAGGACACACTAAATTATTCACCTCACCACAGTCTGTCTGAGTTGATTCTATTCTCTAAACCCTTATTTATCATTCTTTTTATAATTTTCCTACTTATGTGAGACCTAGATAGAATCCGTTCCCTACTTCCAAATCTGTAGGAAGTATATTAAAGACACATTGGAAGTTAAGGTGAGAGCGTTTAGTGATCCAAGAAGAGAGGGGGAATTGATTTTTACAGTTTGGGCTCAGCAAGATTCCCATGGGAAGTTAGGTGAATGGCCTGAACCATCTGTCATAATGCAAGCACAGGGAGAGGACAGGGACTCAGGATTCATCTGGAAAGCTAGCTACAGGTTCACACACCAGGCTGGATGTATTACAAAATGAATAGAGACAGATACAGTGGAGATCAAAGAAGAAAAGTTAGCTAATGTGGCCATATAACATGGGCACATATATACAGTGAAGGGACAGTGGTATTTCTCTATTGGGCAATCTGCAGTAAGCCATGCTGTCACTACTCCAAATGTCCTCTTTCCCCGAGTGGAAGGAGACTCTTGAGCTTTAAAACATCTGGGCTTCAGTTCTGCTGAAGTTGTCACCTACCTTGTAGTGATTGAACAAGTCAATAAAACCGTCTTTGGGGAATTCCTGGAAGGTTCTCTGGGGTGCTTCAAGTTAGAGAGATGCCATTGCCTACCTTAAAATGGTTTGGGACAGTCACAGGTGCCCAGATTCCTCAGGTTGAGAGCTGGACTCTGAGGTTGAGTCCTCGCTACCACTTGGTCCAGCTATCTCTGCCTTCAGCTTCTGTGGGTCACCTTAGTTGTTCCCTCTGTGCAGATGGCTCTTGTCCCCCCACTTTTCTTGGCAACCCCTCTCTGACAGTGCTTGCAGAAACCCCCAGTCAATCCTTCATTAAAATGACACAGAAAATAAAAGCCCCTTATTTCCTTTTCTTTCCCAAGCAGATTGGATTTGTGGTGGCTCCGTAGGAGCAGAAGTCAGCTCTGGAAGCAGGTTTAACTTCTAGTCCAACTCCTGGTGACTATATAGCCCACATGACTTCAGCAACTGCTACCAAGTAAAAAAACCTGTTTTAGCAAAGGGCAGGTAAACGGGCCATTTCAGCCTTTTGGTCTACTCAATCCACTCTGCTGGGTTACAGGGAGACTGCCATGCTGGAGACTGACCTGGTGAAGTCTCATTCCTCCCTTCAGGCTGGGTTTAGGCTTTAGCAAGTTGTAATGAGTCTGAGCTTCTGATTCAGGTTTTGCTACTCACTGATTGCATGACTTAGGAAGGTTTACACGGCTTACTGGAATCAGGATTCACTCATCAAAAATAATCATCATGTTGAGAACCAGAAGATAACTTAGTTGCTAATACAAATAGGAGGAACATCTTTAAAAAAAAAAAATTCATGTGCACTGGCAGACACTTGCAATCCTAGCCTTTGGGAAGCATAGATAAGTGGAACCTTAGAGCTTTGTGGCTAGCCATCCTTAGGGGATTAGTGTGTCCTAAGCCAATGGAGACTCTGTCTCAAAAATCCAGGTAGGTGCATAGTGACTAAAGTCTGCCTTATGGCTGCCACATTCACATGCACACAAGGGTTCATGTACCCCCATCAAATATGTGCACACACATTGTGGTGGTTTGATAAGAATGGCTCCTATAGGCTCTGAATACTTGGTTCCCATGTGATAAAACTGTTTATGAAAGGTTGGGAGGTGTGAACTTGTTGGAGGACATGTATCACTGGAGTAGACTTTGAGATTTCAAAAGCCTCCTCCATTCTCAGTTCTCTCTGCTTCTTGTTGTGGATCGTCAGCTACTGCTTCAGCACCATACCTGCCTGCCTGCTTCTATGCTTCTCACCACGATGGTCATGGAACTCACCTGAAACTGTAAAGTACCAAATGGACTCTTCAGTAAGTTGCTTGATCATGGTGTCTTATTACAGCAATAGAAGAGTAACTAAGTCACTTGGACTTGCACACAAAATGGTCATGTTTCTAAGTACTGATTTTAGCATCATGCTCACCAGACAGTAGCTTCTTTATTTGTGGTTTGGGGAAATCTTGAAAATTGGCCTTTGAAGTCTAAGTGACCGAATGAAGGCAGACATTAGGAGTTAAACTCTTTTTTTGTTTTTAGACGAGATAGTTGAGGATCTGTGGAACTCCATGCATTGTTATAAACTGGTGAATGGAATAAGATCTTGTTCCTGACCTCACAGAACTGAAAAGCATGGGGATAGGAGTCTTTTTAAATGAATGGGAAAGTAAGAAAGGATGGGGGTGGCTTGCCGTAGGGTGTGGTCAGGGAAGTCTGTCTTAGGAAGCAACTTTGAGCTGAGATCAATGGGAAATGGGCAGTGCAGAAACAGGGAAAGCATGAGAGTCTAGCTCTAATGTGGGGAGAGCTGCACAGGTTCCAGTGAGAAAAACTAAGGCACGGAAGGCTATAGCCTGGTGGACTAGAGGAAACAATTTGCAGTTTTGGATGGGCAGCATGGAAACTCATGAGGGGTTTTAAGGAAGGTGGTAATATAGTAATTTTGCTTATTAAGATCTGCTGGAGTTGACTTGAAGAAAGATTACTTAGAATACAAATGCCATTTTCCTGGGGAAAGCTTATGCCCTCTCCCAAGGACCAGCATGAGGCAGCAAGTGCTGTTAGTGTCTTTGGCTCTCCCTGGTTCAGGCTCTGTGGTGGAGGTGGAACAGCTCACTGAGTCTCTGAGGCTTGGGGACTCTGGTCTACTGAAGCTCTGTAGGCTTTCTTATGCCTTTGTGACTGAGAATTCCAGGGAGTAGACATTTCAAAAATGGCTGCTGTGTCAGAATTCCAGACTGATGACTTCTTTGCACAAGATCAAGGAACCGGAAATGTCAGGCAGGTTGATGGGGAGGACTGAGGAAGCTGACCTCGTCACTTGCAGAAAAAGGTTTTTTAAGAAAATAGGCTATTTTCACCTCTCACTGAAAGTAAGTTTTTGTGTTGTTTATCTCAAGGTCTGAGGGTGATGGTGCTCTTGGGAATTTGTCCCCATTGAGAGGCTGTATAAGTTTGGGAAGCATCCCATCTCTTCTGCATCAGCAGGTAGATTGTGAGCATTAAAAGGGTTGTGTGCACCCCCTTGCTACTTCAGCTCGCTGAGTACAATGGTTTGACCTGGAGAGCAATGGAGGCAATTTTTCTTCATACTACCCCCTTTGTAGGTGAGCAGGTGGCTTCCGGAGAGCACGGGGTCCATTTTACTGTTGCATGCCTTTTTATGAGCTAGCCATCAGACAAGGTCCTTGGGTAAGGCTGCACAGAAAAATGGATTTAAACATATAGACAAAATGACCAAGACATCCTCCAATCCTTGTTTCATGGGCTACACAGTCAGGTCAGAGACAGCTCTGTAGAACTTCCTATACTTATTGATGAAGAGCCTGCTCTTTTTCCAGGCATTAATTACACTACCATCCCATGTCTCTCTCCCAATAGTGCTCCCTTACACAGACGAGGCAACTGAGGCTCACAGTGGTCACACCTGGTGCCCAAAGGCATGAACATGCAGACAGAAATAAACCCAAGATTTGATTGCAAGTATTCTCAGCCCATTGTCCCTTGTTTAAGTCCATCCCTGCTTCCTTAGTGTGTGTGGACATGGGGCAGGGTCAGTGATTCATTCTGCCCGCCCCCGCCCCCACCCCCACCCCGTATATGTCTTTGATCTGCTGTGGGAAGGTCACACTTGGCTTCTGGCCCATCAGGACCCATCTTCTCTTTCATGGTGCTGTATCAGTACAGCCTTCCTTTTCCCAGCTTCCTAGGGTCTGAGGGAAACAATGGATCCAAAGGGTCTTCAGGGAGTAGAGTGTACTGCAGTGGCGGCTTAGGTGCTAATGGGTAGCCTCTACTGCTGGCAGTCCGCAGAGGGAGACACTGAACCTGGGTCAGCTACAGATGGGCACAGCTCCAAGGCAGCAAAGAAACGGGCCATGGTTTGCCTGGGCTGGGTCAGAAATGATGTCACCTGCCTAAGCTGCATCTCTGGCTCTTGCTTGCAGGGTTGAGTAGGTGCCTGGGTGCACTGCTGCCTGCTTACCTGTGGTTGTTCGTGCCAGTATGTTACCTCTGCTTCTTAAAGGTCAGCTTCAGCCCAGGCTGTACTTTGGCCTTAATAAACAGTTACACGGAGATACATAGGGATGGTGGGGCTCTCATTTCTACCTGGATCACATACTCTTAACAACATCCAGGTCCATTCATGCCTCTCCTCTCTGCAGCCGTGGCTGTGGGAGTGGGAGGCAGCAGGAGAATTAGCCAGGAGCATTTTTCTTATTGCCTCTGTACTTCTAGATCTTTAGCTCTCTTGCTCCATCTACCCTTAATAGCAGCAAATCCAGGAGCAGCCTTGTTACTGGAAGGCCAACTTACTCTAGACAAGTGACTCAATAGCCTTCTAGCAAAGAAGGGCTCATATAGGGGAACACAGTCTTGACTGGGGACTCTTCTAGTTCTAGACCATGCTAAGATGGACATTCTCATTCTTGCCTACTGTGGCAGGGGGATTAGGATTCAGAGTTAGGAAGATGAGCTTGGCGTGAGCTATGTCCGATGATGCTGAGGAGAAGAGTGAAGGTGATGCTAATAGTAGTTAAAATGGCCAACAGTTTCCACTCACCTGTTCTCTCCAGCAGAAACTTAAATATCATCGCATATAATTCTGTCAGTTTCCCTTACTAACAAGTGTTAGCATCGTGACAGAGATGGGAACACAAATACTGACAGAAGTCAAATGTTCTACCCAGAGTCAAATAGCTGGAAGGGTACTGATTTAAAGCTTGAACTCTCATCCTGGTGATTCCAAAGTCAGCTCTGTGCAGCAAACCATCTTTCTTATAACTTGGGAGCCCAGGGTCCTTCTTTCAGATGCTCCAAGCATCATTCAAGTTCTGTCATGAGGGTGAAAGACCCAGACCTTTAACTGGGCCAGGACCCTCATCTCCAACCCCTCCCTGTGGCTTGCAGAAATTCTGGATGCTGCTTTGTTTTTTATTTTTGTTTTGTTTTGTTGTTTTTTTTGTTTTTTGTTCCCATGTTCTTTGTTTATTTCCAGGCTATGGTAGAATCAAAATGGCTCTACTCAATTTCTTACTATGTTTTCCTCTGGATATACATGAAATTCACATGGTGTCTTAGTTAGGATTCTACTGCTATGAACAGACACCATTGCCAAGGCAACTCTTATTAAGACAGCATTTAATTGGGGCTGACTTATCCATTATCATCAAGGTGGGAGCATGGCAGCGTCCAGGCAGGCATGGTGCAGGAGGAGCTGAGAGTTCTACATCTTTATCTGAAGTCTGCTAGCAGAATACTGACTTCCAGGCAGCTAGGATGAGGTTCCTAAAGCCCACACCCACAGTGACACACCTACTCCAACAAGGTCACACCTTCTAATAGTGCCACTCCTTGGGTCAAGCATATACAAACCATCACGCGTGGGGACTGAATGTTAAGAACTGAGCCACATGTGAGGAAGATTGAAAACCTTTTGGGTTGGGTGAAAGATGCTTGAATTCCTAGCAGCTCCAAGTGTCCCTCTCTACACTCAAGGCAACATAAGACTCTGCTAAATGTGGCCGTCTTTGCTTCTTGGAGAGTTCACAGGCCAAAGCAAAAGTGACTTCCCTAGCTTGGCTGTAGCCGAAGAGGTTGGGAAACCATACTGCTAACCTTTGCATCTGGGCCCAAAGGAGGAACAGTTCTGAGTACTACCCGTGAACAATGGCTCCCAGAATCCCCCAGGCTCCTCCTTTCTGCAAGGTCCTCTGGTCATCAGTACTTCTCAAAAACTGCTACCATTTTAGCACAGGCTTTCTTCCCAGATTATTTATCCCATTGCATTCTATCTATCGATTCATCTTTCTTCTCCAACAGCAGGTATTCCTCTAAGCCTGGGGTAGCCTCCCCTTTTTTCTGTGTTGAGTCAGTTCCAAGAAATATTGCAAACATCAGGGGCATAATTCAGGATACATAATGAAACGGTTCTCTTGTGTACTTTCATCAGATTATTTCCATCCTTGTAGTTGATATCTCTAATTATTCTTGTTATTTCACTCTAAGTCATTGTGTCCCTTTTTTATATCTTTGCCTCTCAGCCTCTTTAGTTGCTTTGCAATTGTTCTGTTCATTCAGCAGCTGTCCACCGAGCACCTACAAGGTACCTGTGAGGCACACTGTAGATAGGAGTTCCATGTATATGTGTGTGTGATCCAATCAGGACACACGGGATTAGAGATGACTCAGGATGATGACACTTCCTAAACTGGCTCACCTTTATCTCCTCATGGAAGGGGGATTAATTGTAGGCTAACTGAGCAGTTATGTGGGGGTGGGGATGGGGCTCTCATTTCTGGACATACCTCAAGCATCTCTTGAATGAGCAGCTCATTCACTGATGAATGAGGCCACCCAGATACACACATACTCATGGCTGGAGTCACCTTCTAATTCTAAAGGTTTCATAATGAGAGCGTGCTTTCTTCAGGGGAACAGGTGTCTGGTAGACTAGGACTCCTACACTGTTCTTCTGATTATTTCCGGAGATCGGCACCTCTCCACTCTGGCTTGGCTGCACTTGTTTCTGTCACCCCCACAGGGCTGTGTTGTTTGTTCCTGGAGCAGAGAGACATCTGTCATCCTCGCTGAGCCTTGACAGATGCCACATTCAAAGAACCAGCACTGGTTTGAACACAGAAAGCAGCAGCTAGACTGTCATTGCCAGGGTGGCTCAGATATAATAACTGTTCCGACTGCCTCCTCCCCAGGCACAACCTTTCCTACCAGCTCGTGCAGAAGCAAACTTCCCGTGCTGGGGTGTTGTGAAGACTTGAACTAAAATAATTCTAAGCTTTCAGAAGCAAAGGAGAGGCAAGCAATGGGATTGCAGGCTATGATGCCTTTTGGGTGGCATGTACCCACACCTCTGTGGGCTGGGAGAAGGCTAGAATGCTGATCCCAAGCACAGTGGGGAAGACCTGGCAGGCAGGACAAACAAACCTCCTCATGGGTGTGAACAAGTCTCCTTTGGTCTACTGTAGAAAGTGCAGCCGGGCAGTGGTGGCACACACCTTTAATCCCAACACTTGGGGGGTAGAGGCAGGCAGATTTCTGAGTTCGAGGCCAGCCTGATGAGTTCGAGGCCAGTTCAGAGTGAGTTCCAGGACAGCCAGGGCTATACAGAGAAACCCTATCTCAACAAACAAACAAACAAACAAACAACAACAAACCCAGAAAAAAGAAAGTGCCTCATTTGACCCTTGCCATCTCCGAGAACCAGAACTTGGGTAAATAGTACGTACATACACAGAATATGTGGATGGCATTGAATATTAAAGACTCTAGCTATTACATAAGAGAGATGGTTGGTCTGAGGTTACTTCAAAGGCAAACCTTGGAGCAATGAAGATAAGAATATACGTGCCAGGGTCAGAAGATAAAGGAGAACCAGAGATAAATTCCTTTAATCCAGTAGGGAAACCTTTGAAATAATTCATATGATGCATTACGTTCCTTCTTTTGGATGTCATCTTATTTTGACCATTTATTACCAATTCTCTATGAATCCCAGCCGATAAGCCCGAGAGTGTTCATGGACTTGCTTTGAAGAAGGCTGGGTTGAGAGTAGTCCTGTTTGGCGTGCTCTGGACAGACTGTGGCCAGGACATGATGCTGGAGCCAGATCTGTAAGCCAAGGAGGGAAAGGGGATTATATGTTTTGTGTAGGCAAAGCTGTCAGGGGCTGAGATGTCTCCTAGCTCCTTCTCATTCTCTCATGCCTCTGTCACTGGTGTCCCTGGGACTTCCAGCCTGCCTCACCTTGTTTAGTTTTGCTTTAGAACCTCTCTTTTCTTTTAGAAGCTGACATTTGCATTCTTCCAGTGTTCTCTCTGCATTTCTCCAGATCATACCTGTGAGTCATCCTTGTCTGGTTCTTTTTAGGCCAGGAAGGGACTCTGTACCCGACAGTGCAACCGAGGGCTGTCTTCATAAGAGTGACAGTCTCTGGAATCTACAAAACATCAATTTGAATAAAGGAAACAAGACTTTTCAGAAAGACCAGCTTTTCCCTTGATTTAAATTACTGTATCTCAGGGGAAAGTTAATTTTTAAAGTAGCTCACATATTCCAAAATAGCAGCAAACCCTGCTTAGACAAACAATGAAGAAGTTTGCTTTAAAAGCATGTCTTTATTCAGCTAGCAAGGAAGCAGGGAGAAGAAGAGATGGAAAGTGATGAATGAAATACCCACAAGTGGATTTTTACACCAAGGCTAAATTCATCATTCCTGTATCTCAGGAGGTCCTATCTAAGCAGAGCCAGCCAGACACCTCTGACTCTTAGTCTTAACTCTGACACCCGCTTCTTGAGCACACTAACAGAAGAAATCCCCACATCCGTGAGAGTCAGGTTCAAAACCAAGACATGTTAACCACAAGAAAGGCTCATCCGCCTGAGCTCCATACGAGAACTCTGCCGGCATCTGATACAACGAAGTGATATGGTTGAAGCTGCTTGAGTGAAGAACTTGAAGGGAAGGTGATGGATCAAAGAGTGGATGTAGTGAAGTAGTGAATGTAGTCTTCCCATCCTGATGATCCGTGATTTCCATCTATGAGATAATCTGACAAAGGACCGATAATGGGAAAAGCAGGCACACATTTTATTATATACTTAAGACACAGGAATATAAAACAGGAAGATGGGCAAGTTGGCTGAAGGTAAAGAGGTGGGGGAGGCTTTGGACTGAGATTTCTGGAGGAAAGAGCAGGCTTTGGAGACTTGCCGAATGGCTGTCAGCAAACAAGAATTGTCTTGTGAATGGAGATGACTTGACCAATGCCTGTAAGCATCTCTAGATATAATTGGTTCCTTCCAACCTCTCTTTTATGGCTCACCTCTGCTTTCGTCTGTGTTGGTCTCATGCTCACTGGCTCTTTGCTTGTGAGGTGCCCTAATAGAACCAATTGCATGGCATAGCCATTTCTTCCTTGATGGAAAAGGCCTTGGTGAGAAAACAGCTCTCCTTCCCATACAGCTGTTTTAGCCAAGTCTTAGAACTGACATTCATTGGTTCAGGTCAATGGGCATTCGTATTCTAGGGTTAATGGAGATGGCCTCAGGATGGCAGATCTGGTGGTCTGCCTGGGATTAGCAAGCCTGGACTGGTACACTAAGGGCAGAGGTGGGAACATTCCTGAATCAGAGGGATATAGAACAAAGAATAAGGTCAAGTTTTGTTTCTAGAAGCAGCGATTGATGGCTACCACTAAAGTTAAGCATCTACTCCGTTATGGTTTGGTCACAGGAATCTGAGGAGCCAGCCCTGGGGTGACCCACATTTACATTAACAGTTTTTTTCTGTCTATTTCCCTTCCTGTAATATACATACTGGCAGGCTTCTTTTGCTATCCTGTTGCTAATGTTGAAAGGGCCTCCAGAGCCCAATTTGACAACATGGATTTGATCCTATGATCAAGGCAAAGACAAGTTTTAAGCCCACACCAATTTCTTTCCCAACCATAGACTTAAGAGATTGTGTGTGTCTTCTAGGCTGAATGGTAATTTTGGGGGCTGTTATCACTGAGCTTGTGGCTTTGGTAAGAGTTTTAAATCTATTACCCTATCAACTTAATTTTATTTTTTTATTAAACAAATTTCAATGACATTCCTATAACTGCCTATTGCCATATGCTTACTAGTGTCCCAGGCAGCTGATTGACTGATACATGTGAAGCCGTGTCTTAATAAGAGTCCACGCATGCGTATTTTGTAGGAGAGGAAACATAGCTAGAGTGGCATGTGGCTGTCTGAATTCATGCCAAGCAGAACCTTCAGCATCCATGTTCTCATGTGTGGTTTGATGTATGTAGAGACGAAAAAGACACATTCTCTACTCCCGAGCTACGTGTACTTGCAAATGAGTAATACATTTCAGTGGGAATGAAGCAGAAGGAAGTGATTAATTTCGCCCCAAGTCTAGTCTAGGAAACTGAAATGGACATCTGAGCAGGGCCTTGATGGGTGAGTAGGAGTCTCCCTCGTGGATACAGTGTGGGAAGAGCCTGTTCTTTAACGGAGAAGGGCATGAGTTCTGCCTGAGATAGAGCTGTCAGGTTGAAGGAAATGTGAGATCGCTCTGAACTTTTCTCTTTCACTCCTCAGCTGGGTGGCCCCAAGGATTCACATTTGTGCTGGCTCAGGTGCTTTCTTTCTCAAAGAATAGAAATCCAACAAACTGGCTGCCATAGAAAAAAGGATTTATCATCTTCTCTAATGGAGAAGCACAGACTTGAGCAGACTTGGGGACTGCTTGCTCTGTTGGCTAGATAGGATCTTCTCAGGGTCTGATTTCTTTCCTTTTCATTGTCTGGTCTAAAACTATGATGTTTTCATCACATGGTGTGTTTTGGAGGTGGGGGGTGGAGCTCAGATATCGTGGAGGTCACGTGCTTCTGTTGCATACTTTCTTTATAACGCCCAGCAGGAAAGAAGTCCATTTTTAACCTAGCAACCCCAGCACAGGACTGAGAGACACTCTGATTAAACTGGCTTGGGTCATGTGACCACCCCTGAATCAAAAATCATTGTTCCCATAGGATAGAGATCATTGAGAGACTTGGTGTCCTTGCTCTGCCAGGATCCTTATGTAGAATCTGGGGTATTAGCAGCATGAAGAAGGGAGTGGTAGGTCCTGAGAAGACATCCAGACTGAGAGGAAGGCATTAAAGAAATGTTCACCAAGGTCTATGTTTACAGCCATGCATTCTCACCTTCCCGGGAAGTCAAGGAGGTGGGTATCACTGACTTGTGATTGTGATGCTCAATCTGTGCTTTACCTGCTGGATTTCATCAGGGCAAGCCCACCTTTGTCACTCTCTATGGTCTCTTGCTTTGTCCAGGAACATCCCTTCTCTGTTGATTTGTGATAAAGTTTGTAGCATAATGGCATGAGGAACACACAGAATGATCTGAAATGTTGTGGCAATGACTGTCCTTGGACTCATTCAGAGGTACCTTCAAAGAAGACGGGTGATTTGATACTTATAAAACCACCACCACCCCCTCTCTGTAGGGGGGTAGCTAAATTCATTTTCAGTCATGGGATGGCAAAAAAAAAAAAAAAAAAAAGAAAGAAAGAAATGTTTTCCAAAATGCCTTCCATTGATAATGAGAAAAGTGTCTGAGGCTGTTAGCTCATGTGACAAGTTATGTGTGAAATACAATTGAGCTATGATGGCCCAAGAGAAGTCAAGGGGTGGGAAGTAGCTATCAGTCTGGCATCATCACTTATTAAGAAACAGTAATGTCTCGTGGGCAGAAAGGACCCCTGCATGCTGGCTGTTCTGTTGGTAATCTAGGCCTTGATGCAGGCCCTCACTCTACCATGGAGCAAGGCTGAATCCTTCATTCAACATGTGCCTTTCCCCTTGTCCTTCACCTTAGCTAGGCGGGTAGAGGATGACAGCTACTTTTGTCCTTAGTTATTTCATCAGTGAATGGTGGAATCAGATACTGTCTACATCATGAGGTTGTTGTGAAAACTGGATGAGCCCATCCTCATTCTACCAGCTGGCAAATATGTATTAGTTACTTTACTGTTGTTGTGTTAGAACACCACAAGGAAGACAATTTATAGAAGAAATAGTGTGTTTTGGCATCTGATGCCAAAGGGTTAAAGTCCATAATGGTGGGGACAGCATGGCAGCAAGTGGCAGGCTTTTTGATGTGCCTAGAAACCTGAGAGCTGACTTCTCCAACCTGAAGAGTGAAGCTGAGAGAGAACTAGAAATGGCATGAGGCTTTTAATCTCATATCCCTCCTCCAGTGAGGCATACTTCTTCCAACAAGGCCACGCCTCCTGAACTTCCCTGAACAGCACCACCAACCGGAGTCCAAGTGTTTACATACCTGAGACTGTAGAGGACAGTTCTCATTCAGTTTATGTATAATGTCTAACTACAAATAATTGTATTTCAATTAGATATATAATAATATAGGTAATTGCACACACACATATCCCTATTTGCCTGCATAATGCATAAAAAATATTTGCATTTCTATTTACTAAGCACAGTAAGTATGGATAAACAGATAACACCATGGAGTGTTGCCAAGAACCTTAGAGTCATTGCATATAGATTGTCTAGCATATAACAGGCTCTTGATAAATGCCAGCCATTATAATAATTATTATGTTGATTGAACTGCTTAATAATAATGGGATTCATCTGAACAGAGCTGTATATGCTTCTGTAGTGCTTGGTGCCAGCACTGTCCCCTTGGACCTTATAATTGCTTAATGACAAGGCTCCTTTCCTGTCCTGTGGATCTCAGAGAAAGACAGTATGCTCTCTCTGTGTGTCTTATGTCCAGGGGTGAATTGCCGGATGAGGATACATACAGTGGTAAAGTGTTCCCCAGTTCAGGGCTCCCGTTGCCGCTTCTGAAGGCTTCCCAGCCATTCGTCACAGTCTCATTTGAAATGCATGTGGTTTTCATCCATAATATCTTGATTGTCCCATTAATCTCCTTTAAGCTTCATGAAAAATACAGAGGGCTGGATCCCAAATAGTCACCAAGTTGTAATTTTGCATTCAAGGGAGTGTTTGCCATAGACGCGAAGAGACTGAAGTTCCCCGTTTGGCAATTGGCTTTCCAATGATGTCAGAAGGGCTGTTGCATTCTGAATTAACAACCTGTTGGCAGGGCTGCAGCTCTATTTTGCTTCTAATATGTCTCTATCTCTGGCTGACTCTTTATCTCCAAGCTCTTTCTCTTCTTCCCAGTGGATGCTCTGTACTCGTACCTAGAGGGGGGTTCAGGAATAGCTTTTGCTGGAGCAGCAAGAAGCTTGGCACATCACTTTCCCTGTATTCATGGCTATATGCAGTGTTCACCCAGAAAGAACAGGCTTTGTTAGATCAAGGCACATACATCAGACGTCAAGGTTCTGAGCTTTAGGCTTAGTTCACTTTTTAATACAGTGATGTTAGCTACATGTTATTGGTATTTTAATAAAATAACATGTTAGGGGTAGGTACATATCTCAGCCTGTAAAGTGATCGGCAGGTAAGCACGAAAACCTGAATTTGATCCCCAGAACTGATTGTAAAAAGAGAAAACCAATGCCTTGTGATGTGTAGTTATACTTCAGGTCTCTGGAGGTGGAGAAAGGCTCAGGGCTCACTGGCCAACCAGCCCAGCTTAATGAGGTGAGCTCCAGAATTATGAGAGACCTATCAAAAACAAACAACAACAAAGCAAGCAAGCAAGCAAACAAACATAAAAACCAAGGTGGACGGTTCTTGAAGAATGACACTAGAGATACATGGGCCCATGCTCCTGTAACACATGTACCATCACACACATGAGGAACACACACACATACACACAGGAGTTAAAAGTTCTATTCCTTATTTGCTCTACTTATTTTCAATAGCTATGTGTGATTGCCTTTGTGGGAAACATTTCCATTAATGGAGAATGGTGCCCTAGCCAGGAATCAGTTGGAAAGACAAAGGCCTGTTGAGCATCCAAAGTGTATGATTCATAGTATCACAGACCACCAAGGGCCCAGGTGCCTCTTTTAACTTTTCCCTGTGTTTCCCCTCCCATCATCAATCCACCTTTAGACCAGGAGAAATAGCTTCTTTCCTGATCTATCAACACTCAATGAAAAGATGAAAAAGTCATCATAGAGAATGTCAATGAGTAATTTTCTTCCTAATGTGCACACCACCCATTGAGAGCATAATGCATGTTTTCCCTCATTGTTGACTGTTTTGGGCGAAGTGAGAAAGTCTGAATGGAAGAATTTTATACTAGAATCTAGGAGACATATCCAGGCATAGTGCCTGAGAAGTCAGCACCTGCCAAACACTTTGAAGTAATCCTACCCAACCTGAATTTAATATTTTCTGCCTGTGGACCACTCTGGTGGACAAATCCACTACACATAACTTGGTCTAGTCATTCAGCTCTGAAAAAACACAGAGTAGACATTATTGGAAGAATAGATTTGTTTTGGATAACCGGGGAGAGGGAGGCGGGCTATTGTTTGCTATTGTTTTGTTGTTAAATGTCAATAGATTACTCCATGATAATAGATCTGAGGAGATGAACATGGCTGCATGAATATTGCAAGAGGCCTGTGTATCTCTTGGGGACCCTCCAGACCTATTTTTGAAAGTGACTCATTAAGTCTGTTTGCAGAGTTGAGTTCACATCCTCAGACAAGGCTTCTTAATTAGCTTGGGAAGAGAGGAAACACAGGAATGGCACTGGCTGGATGGATAGATAGACTGATGAAAAAAGGGAAGCACCCCACCTGCCCGGAGAGCTCTGAGGTCAGAGGACTGAGCCTGGATCATGGAAGGAATGATGTGTCTGCACGACAGTGCTCAGAACTGCTAACAAGTACCAGGGGATTGTGGGGTTCTGCGTTATCTACGGCTGGCTTACCAGCAGGCTGGAGTCTGGCAGAGAGTGTCTAGATTCTTCCAGAGGCTAGAGTCTCAGAACAAGAAAATAATTTCCCCCAAAACATTATGGTAGTTGAGTGCTCTGAGGCCGCCTGAGAATCACAACTTGTCATAGGGTCATGTTGGTTTTGTGTCCTTTGGCTTTTCCTCATCTCTGTGTGAATTGATCTCATGAAAGTGAGTTTTGTTTTGTTTTGTTTTGTTTTTTTCCCTAGCATCACCACCGAGAAAACTCTTGAGAATTTACAATACTCTCAATGTATCTCAGGAATAAATGTAACCATGACTTACATTTATTTATTTATTTTTTTACAGCTACTTGAATAAAATCTTCCAGAAGCCTCTTCTTGGGGGTTTCTGGAGTTATTTTCGGTCTTTCAGAATCTTGGTTCACGTGACATGCTAACTAGCTAGATATAGCAGGGACAGCTAAGAAGCTGTGGTTGAAGGGAGGGAAGGGTGAAGCCCAGCCCACTGGACTAATGTCCCACCCCCACAGGCCGCCCCCAGCAGCTGAGTCAGTCCCTGAGTCACTAGTGAGCAATCCCTTCATCCCCAGAGCGAGCGTCATCACACTGAGTCCTGACAATCCTCAGGTATGACTCTGAGAGCCTCACAGTGACTGTGTTGAGCATGCTAACGAGGCTATCTGTCCCTGGCATGAAGGAGACAGCCGAGGAGGAGAGAAGAGCCCCCCCCCCCCCCGTGCTGTTGAATCCAGTTCAAGGAATGCAGGGGAAGGGACTTGTGGAAGATCACCAATGCAGGAGGGTTTGGCATCTTGAGTAGGGTCTTTTCTAACTCAGAGTATATTTCTTTTGTATCTGTGTATGTGCAAATGTGTGTACTCCTTCATGTGTGTACAGGACAAAGGACAACCTCAGCTCATACGCCTCAGATGCCGTCCAACTTATTTTTGAGAAAGAGTCTCTGACTCGTCTGTAATTTTCCAAGTAGGCAAGAAAGTAAGTCCTAGGGATCTGCCTGTCTCTGTATCCCCAGAGCTGAGATTAGTATTGCAAGCTTCCATGGCTGGCTTCAAACAAACAAGCAAACAGAACAAAAACATGTGTATCCTGGAGTAATTGAACTCAGGTCCCCATGCCTGCAAGGCAAGAACTTTACTATGTCATCTGTCTCTACCACCCTGGTGCATTACTAGAAACTGACTTGACTTCTGCATAGGTTTGGCGGGGGGCGGCGGTTAAAATTAGAATTAGTGGGCACTGACTGCTGGATGGGCTCTCTTGAGCATATGTGAGCTTCCTTCTTGGACCGTGTGCTAAAGATGTGCATGAGAGTTTCCAGCCTATCCTAAATACTCTTGCTTAGCTTCAAGGCTTAAGGTCCATCTAATCATTCAGCCACTCTCACCATGACTAGAGGTATCAGCCGTCGGCATCATATAGCAGACACATTTGTTTCTTTAACAAAGATGAATAGTTATCTTTTGCAGACTCATTCATTCTTGTGTCTATTACCTGTTTTCTTCTGGGTGCCTTTGTTTTCAGGCCTGTATGGTGGGCATATACAATGTATGACTGACTTGAAGATTGAACCTCCTAAAAATTAGCAGTAGCCAGTTTTCCCAGATGTTGATCTTAGGCCCTGCAAGTTGAAAAGGCTACCTTCTCATCTCAGAGATGGTGGCTACTGTGGTCCATTGTGGCCTTAGTCTGGGCTGAAACCAGGGAACCAAAGCTGAGTCTTCCTTGTCACTTTGGCTAACAATTTCTCTATTGTTCCCTAATGTGAAAGAGCTGTTGATCATATTCTTATGGAGGAAAAGGACGAAGAGAAAAGGGACTACTTCATTTTCTAGTCCTAGCTTTCCTGTTAACTCACCTACGGGTTTGAATGTAACATGCTGGCTCCCAGCATGTTTAGATATACCATAAGAATAGTCCTTACATCATCCTTTGCCCACATGGGCAGATAAGGAGTGTTGGTTCAATGTGACTGCTGATACAAAATACCACAGGCTGGGCAGCTTATGAACAAGAGAAACTTATTCCAGTTTTGAAGGTGCTGGGAGTCCAAGGTCAAGGTTCTGGAAGCTTCCATTTCTGATTCTGGCCTTTATTTCTGATTCTTAGATGATAACTTATTTTGTCAGGATGGAGGGCAAGGTAGACCTTTAGAGCCCCGTCTCATTCACAGGGGCTCTGTACCTTTGGCCCACAAAGCCTTGTCTCCTAGTGCAATCACATGGGTGATGAGATTCCAGTACATGAGCTGGGGCACACTCTCATTCAGACAATAGACAAGAGCATTTCAGGACTGTATTAGGAAGTGACTGCAGAGTGAAGGAGCTCATTTTCTAAGGCCAATACCATCTTAATGTTTTGAAAAGATTTCCGGTTTTAGTATTTAACTTCAATAAATTAAGCCTCAGATTTTAGATTTGCTGAGAGGCAAGGAAAGTATGGGCAACTATTGTCTAGAATCCTACTGCTGTTCTGAATACAGCCGGCAGTGCAAAAATGTTCTCCAAAGAATAGTGGCAGCCCATCCTCAGACTAGAATGATGCTAACTTGTCTATTTGTGGCCATTTCTGGGAGTACTTGGGAAGTTTGAGAACTGATGAACTTGGCCCAGGTTTGTCAGATCCCTACTGGAATATCCAGTATGTTCCTCTGTGTACTGTATATCTGCTAAGGGTATCAGAGCTACATTTCAGGAGCATGCTGGTGTTAAGGGTAAGAGATATAGAAGCGTCATTTCTCACAGGCGAGTACCCATCGTCCCAACTGGATGCCATACTTACATTCAAAGGCCTATTGACCTGGCTCTTACCCAGCTTGCCAGACCTATGTCAGCCTGAGTTCCCTGGCCCCCTGCCTTTCCGGGACCTCTTGGAATTCTGTTTAGCATGTGGCCAGCAGACAGGCACACTTGTATTGGTCTAGCCCATAGACGGAAGGCAATGGTTACCTGTTCCTCCGGTTTCTCTTGTCTTACCTTGTGTTTAGTACTCCTAGGAAGTGATGGCAGGTAGTTCTGTATAGAGTAAAGGGACATGCTATTTCTAAAATCACACTAAAGGGTATGCTGCTCCCCTCAAAGTCCAGACAAGGCTACAAACCACATCCTTGTGATTCTTTTCTACTCATGTTTTGAACGTCCCACAAGTTCCAGAGGTTGGTCTGTTTCCTGTTTGTTCCAGTGGTTCCTAGTAAAACTACAAGGTATGTACAGACATGTGCCTACCTGGGCTGATCTATAAGTAAGCCTGTAAGTTTTCAGGATCTTGCACAAGTAACCCAATCATCACATGTCTCAGCTTCTTCATCTGTAAAAGGGGCCATTAAAATGCATCTATATTATATCATCATGAGGAAAGATGTTTTAATCATACTTGGTGGTATAGTTTCGGAACTGCAATGACTTCTCTGTGTGCTGGCTGGTTTGGATAGCAGTACTACCAGATATCATTTGTGGAAAACTCTTAGCAGCCTGCCAGGCATGCTTACTGACTTCCCTTCATGAAGTGGATGGAGGTTCCCAAAGCAGCATAGTTCACTCAGTCTCTCAATAGTGTTACAGTAATGTCCCAACTCCTCAATTTCCAGAGGAGGGAGGAAGGGGAGGCATACCTGAGCGGCAGAGGTGACAGCTGGAGTCATGCGTCACATTTAGAACTCAGCCCCAGGATGCCGGCTCAGAGCCCAAGATCCTGAGTCGTCCTCTTTGCAGAACTGTCAGTGAAGCAGCTCCTGACACTGGGACCCAAAGATTGAATCCTAACCACAGCTCTGGTAGGAGGTTCCTCCTACGTTCTTTCTCCTGTTGGAGGTCAGTGCGGCCTGAGTTCGAATCCTAATCTACCTCCCTAGCTTCCCAGTCCTGTGCCTTTGTTCCGGCGATTAACTCTTTTGAACTTCAGTTTATTGTGAAATAGGGGTAACAATATTCATTTACTGTAGCTCCTGGCCAGATAATGCTGCAATATAGTCTAGATTCAAGGACAAGGAAGGCCTAGTATTTATTTAGCGCACGGTAAGTGTCACAAACAATGACAGTTTGGTCAGGTTTGTCTGAGGGTAGTTTCCATGTATGATCTCATGCCATCCTTGCACCAGGACCAGATAGGCACAGGCACTCTTGATTTTTCAGAGGGAGAAATATGCTCTGTGAGAATAAATAGCTCAGCTGGGCAGTGGTGACACACGCCTTTAATCCCAGCACTTGGAAGGCAGAGGCAGGCGGATTTCTGAGTTCGAGGCCAGCCTGGTCTACAGAGTGAGAATAAATAGCTCATTCAAGGTCAGAAAGCCCACATTGTGGTTGTGGCATTGAGAGCCAAACCCTGGCAGGCGTGACCTATAGAAATACCTTTGTGTATTACTCCTCTTTACAGTTCCATGCTAAGGTCCTTGTAGCATCCATACATCACCACTTTCCATGACCAGCAGAGCCCTTGTGATAGGCATTTTAATCATATCTATGCCAGGTGGTGATTTCATTTGAGCCTGAGGCTAACCTTCCTCTTCCAAGAGAATACAGCACACATCTAGTTCTGGATTTTTAGGGGTGTTAGCTCTGTCACAGATGGTTTCCCATGTCTTTGGACACAGTTGGCTGGGTCTGTTCCTCTCTTTAACAGTCAAGGTGATTAGAAGAGACATTTTTGCAAGAGACTGTAAGGAGGCATCCCACCATTCTCCAGTTGAGTAGAGGGTTCCCATCCGATTTCAGGATAGATGAGTGTAGCAGGATACAAGCAAACCTCATCTGAATTCTCCAGCGAATTCTAGTTAACAATTACCAAATGAGGTGCCCTTCAGACTGGGGGACAAGAACACAACAAATGACCGGAAGTACAGCTGCAAGGCACTTTAATAAGAAGGGAGGGAGGGAGAGTCCAAGATTAGTAACCAACATGCTTCTCTCAACTAAATTGACTTTCAGAGTGAAGGGTAAGAGCTGAGGGAGAATTGATTTGGATGTGCTAAGCAGCCGGCATGTTTTTGTTTCACGGTGGTGCAAGCACATTTGACTCTTGCTTGACTGCTCTGGAAATGGCTCAGTGGAGCAGCATCACCTGGAGCTGCCCTGAGTCTGGGAAGTAACAGAGTCAATAAGAAAAGCTGTTTTGCACTCCACTGTTCTACAGTTTCCACTGTTCTTCCTTTGCACCCCCACTTTGCCTTTCTTGCCCCAGTGTCATAGAAAACATCCCTGCCACGGGAGATCATAGCATACATCTGATATCAGCAGTCCAGGAACATGCCCAATGGGTCCATTGGTGTGTCTGTGTACGGAGTCAGATGTCACCAGGAAGTCATGGAGGAGGAGGTAGTCAAAAAACAGTAGAACCAAGTAGGGGATGGTTATCCCTTATCCATTCGTCGGGAATTATTTACTGAATGTTGGCTGTATGGCACATGTTGTTTATGTTGTGAATACAGAACTGCCCTCAGTGAGGCCAAGTCATAGAAATAACAGTTGGGAGCAGAGCATTGCAAAGCAGGGTATTTAAGTTCCAATGACCTCCAATGCTATCTCAATTACCACACTCCATTCTACCGGTCAGGTAGAAAGAAGACTTTGTTCTTTGTCTCTCTTCCATTCTATGACCTATCACGGGTTCTTTGGGAAGTTTGGTTTGCCTTTGTCTGTTGGGCTGAGGGGTAGACACTGGCACGAAGCCTCTGAATCGTGTCTGTACTGGGATTTGGTTTCTTGGTAGAAAGAAACTAACACAGATGACCTAGACCCACGAAGTCAGAAACTCCTCTTTCAGAGTCTTCAGTTTGGCCTTTCTCATGAAGATGTTAATGCATAGTTTGAAGTCATGGAGGCTGAGTTGGAAAGTAATGTATGGCTCTGAGTGCTAGCCTTTCAACAGGTCCTACTGTGTGTATAGCTGATGGGGTAGGGTGTAGGCATATAAAGTTTTGGGTCATGTCCTAAATCCCTAGAAGCAAAACAAGAACCCACAAACATCCATTGTCACGCATTAATTTCCCCAGTCAGCACTTACTTCCTAAATACAGAAGTCAGAAAAGTAGGATTCTGGAATCAGATTATCTGGTTTCAAATCCTTTCAGTTTTACTACTATCTGTGCATATTTGAGCAAGATCCTTAATTAGACTTTGCACCTCAGTTTCCTCATATGTAAAGTGCAAATATTAGCTGCCATAAAGGGAGGATGCTGTGAGGACTCATGCAGATTGGGAGGCACGTGGGCTGATTTTCAGTGTCTTTTGCCCACTGACACCTTTACGACATCAGTCCATTGGCTGCCATTGGTCTGGTATGGGGCTGGGAGTCAGGGGTGGTATGTAGGTACTCCGTGTTTACTCATCCAGTGTTCTCAGTACAAGAGCCAGGTCTCCCCAAAGCATATGAATCAGTATGTAAAGTTAAGTCAATAACAGATGACATCCTTTGACAGTAACAAAGGATGGTAGGAAGTAAGTGACTGTGGGTGAGGACCAATACTCTGTAGAGAGGATGAAGGGAGGGGGCAGTTCTGTTGGAAAATGGGAAATGAACAAGTCATTGGAATTTACCAATGCACAATGAAAAAAAAGAAAAAAGAAAGGAAGGAGAAGAGAAGGAGGAGGAGGAGGAAGAGGAGGAGGAGGAGGAGGAGGAAGAGGAAGAGGAGAAGAAGGAAAAGACAGAGTGGTCAGAGAGAGACAGACAGAGACCCAGTCAGGAAGAGACAGACTCCTTGGATTTCCAGGAAAGAGATGAGCAGTTAAATAAAAATTGATCCTGGGGCCAAATAAACTTCAAGATAATTGCTTCTCCTGGTAGTGAATCATTATGTCTCACAAATGAATTCATCTTTGTAAGTTTTCAGGACCAAATGTCCTTGATATATTTATTAATCCTCTTCCCTTCTCTTCCTTCACCTGATCCGCTCACCTCTGAATTGAATTGAAGTTAAGGGTTATTAGTTTGGATGTCCTTATGAATTCCCTGTTAGTATGTGGCTGGCTTTCTACTCAGCCTGGCTCGGTTCCTCTCTTAGGAAAGGAACGTTCACCCGTCTCTGCTGTCTCCATTATTGTGCCTTTTGGATTTGTGCTCAAAGCAGTGAGGCTCACAGAATGATCCAGTTGTCCTGAATATGTCCCATTTCCAACCATTAGGCAGGATGTGGGAACCCCAGAGACACACATCAGTCTGAGATGAAGAAGGGATCTCTGTGTAGGGTGCTCTGGTGTTTAGATTGTACAAGGGGCCAGAGCTTCCTCCCTTCATGTTTTTAAGGATCTTGATCCTGACCCCTCATCTCCTATAGGACTCTCTCTCTCTCTCTCTCTCTCTCTCTCTCTCTCTCTCTCTCTCCTTCCTCCCTCCCTCCTTCCTTCCCTCCCTTCTTCCCCTTCTCAATAAGAAGTCTTTGAACAAAAAATTAGTCTTAACCAGGTTTGCTCCTGAACAGTTTACAAATTATTTCTCCCTTTTCTAAATTAACTTTCATACCTTTTTCCTGCCATGGTGCGTCTTGCTTCAGTTTTGTTTTCTTGAACATATCTGCAAATTCTTGAAAATGTCTTTTTGGTAGCTTTATGCATAATCTATGTTCCACCCAACATCCTCAGTGTCTAGAACAGTATCTGGCAAGAAAGACGTTGAGGAAAATAGGAAAAGAAAGTGATTGGGACTGGAACCATAGCTCAGATGGCAGAGAGCTTGCCTACCATGCATATAGCCCTAGACTCAGTCCTCAGAAGTACATAAGCCTGGCAAGGTGCCACATGCCTGAACTCCTCACACTAAGAGGTAGAGTCAGGAGGAGCAGGAGCTCAAAGCCATCTTCAGCTACATAGGAAGTGTTTGGACAACCTGGGCTTTCCAAGACCTTGTTACAACTCCCCTGCTCCTCCTTGCTCCAAGGTAAAGTTGTGTCATCTCGTCTAGGCAGGGTAATTGGAAGGACTACTTAAGAAAATGAACTGTAGAATCAGGTTCAAATAGAACTTACTACCCATGTGACCTCAGATAAATGAATCTCTTCACATTTTATAAATCTCAGTAAGGTGTCTAGTTTATGATAAGAGTGCAGTATCGCTCTTGCTACTAACTTCTGAGAAAGAAAACCCATCCCTTGTCTGGGTCATCCATGACCTCAGCATCTGGACTCAGCTAAAGTAGGCTGGGGATTATATGGGATATACATACATAGGGTCAGGAATCATAAAGCACTGAGCCTAGAGGAAAGGCCATAAAGAAAGTGGCCAGGCTATGTGGAAACAAGGTCTTTCTTTAAGGTACAAGCTTTCTGAGGCCTGAGGAGGTCCTGTCCCTCAGACTTCTGTCCTTTCCATAGCCTTTTGGCAAGATTTTCATAATTTTATTAAAAACCAAGATGTGCTGGACAGATGAGTGACACTTGCCAGTGATGGGGCATCACTTTGCTCCTCCAGGCATGGAGAACTCGTTCAATTATTTTCCACCCCTGTGATGGTGCAATCACAGGCACACACATTAGCTTCTGATTATAGCCTTGTTGTTGAGTCTCTTTTGACAGGAGGGAAATGAATTTACCTCATGTCACCTCTGTAGTTTGCAAGCAGCCTTGGCCTCTGATAAGAGCACCTTTTATGTTTTTTTTTCCCCCTAAGGAAAAACATTTGGGTGGTGACTGGTCCCAGTGGCACGCACATCAAGGCCTGGAGGTGAACTTGAACTGACTCTTCATAGTGTTAGCAGCCTGTATGGGCTCAAAGAAAATGACCAGTGGTGTAGAGCTGACCCTGAAAGGGCAAAGGCCATGACTGCTGTGCAGAAAAGAATCCTGGGGTTAAACACTTCACATCTTATAATAGTACTAGATTGTGTATCCCTTGGTCCTTCTATCCGTTCATAGAACAGGAGTACTAATAATAGTTACCCTACAGGTACAGCAGAATTAGTGAGCTATTATATGCAAAATACTTAGTACAATGACTAGAATATTAATTGCTATGTATTTTGATAATTAGTAAAATTTATTCTGTCAACAATGTTGCTGTTTTGAGGAATGGGGTAGACACTGGAGTTCAATAGTATCTTCTCCATTTAATAGCTGTGTGACGTTGTACATATCCCGTCATCCCTGAGGACTTTTTATGAAGTGAGAGGAGAGAGGACTAAAGGTTAGGGTATCTGTGAGGATCTCAGTGACATAGCCCACTGAGTGTTCAGGGAAGCTTGGTCCACACAGAGGTTGCTTGATTATTAGCCATTTTCTTTTATTGGAATGCTACCTCTCTCATATGGCAGGAACTTGGAGAGGGGAGGAGTATCCATGGTTTGAGTCTCCTTGAGATAAAAGCCTTGCTTTCCATCTGGACAGCAGGCAAGATGGATATGAAACACAACACAGGAGGCATTTGGTAAAGTACCCTGACAAAGGCTAGGAGGTAGATAGGTCCTGGGCACCATGTGACATTTACCTGTGCTTTTAGCACTGACTGTGAGTCCTGTTGGGAAGGGTCACAGCTGTAAGAGACCAGTAGGTCTCTTTCTGACTTCCTCCTTTCCACTAGGACCTCCTCTCTCCACCACAGGAGGTAACCTTGCCCTCTCTGGTCCCCATTACAGTCATGTCAGAGTGGTGGAGATCTAGGCACACCTGAATCTTGACTGTTCACCCAAGCAGGGCTTTCTGAGAGTGGACAGGATTCTGTGATGCCTCTTCTGGAAACTAAGCCAGTAGTCTCTACAGAGAAAATGGTAAAGCATAGCACTTGCTACTTGTCTAATGCTGTTTCATTTTTAAAGTCAACTTATTTCCTGCCCACAGTTACTTCTCAGTGGCAGTGGGAGTGGCAGTATGCTAAGGAGACCCTCAGCACAGGGTGGGCAGTGAGGTACTGAAAGGCCCTGGCACTTTGATCTGATTTCAGATTTAGAAGCTAAGCCAGGTACAAGCTCCAGGTCCTGTCTGCCCTTTGGAAGCCTTCAAGGGCATGACATATTTTGGAAGAATGTCCCACCTTGAGAGTTTAAGTTAAAGGTTGAAGGGGCCTTTGACTCACAGCCTTAGAACCTAGTGGCTATAGTAAGAGCCCTTGTTTCCAAAGAGGGCAGGGCCTGCTGTGTCTGGGGATTCGGTACTGTGCTCACAGGGAATTGCTTTGAGCCTCCATAGTGAGTCTGAATAGGGATGAGGCAGGAGGGTGAAAGGGGCAGACAGAAACACACATGGGGAGATGAAAAAACAGAAAGGGAGAAGAGCTAGACAGTTCAGGGAACTGGAAAGCTTTTAGGAAAACAAACAAACAAACAAACAAACAAACAGGAAATGGAAAATGCAAACCTAAGACACACACCTGTCAAGGGAAATTAAAGAGCCACCATGACCACTAATAAGTACAGATGGAAGATGACATTGACTTCATCACATGTACCGTACTGAGAGGCAGTCTCTATGCCTCTCATACATGACTTCAGAGTTAGTTAAGAGACTTTTAGCTACAAGTAAGGAAGAACATATTTTCCCTCACAAGTAGAAGCCAGAGCTGCTACTCTGTCATGTTAAAGGTGGCATCTCTAGATCTTCTCAACTCTTTGAGAGATAGGCAGCTTCACAGCTTTTTAGAGGTGGAAACAAGAGGGAAGGGCAATATCGGAGTAAACTATTTTGTCTTCCTTGTCTATCATACTTCTGGAGAAATCTATGCATGACCTTCCATATTCCTAGCTGCAAGAGAGGCTGTCATGTGATTATTGAGTCTTCAAGTCTTTAGGACTGACAGCTTTGTTGCGGTAATCTCCAACCCAAATAAGCCCCAGCAATAAAAACATGACTCAATTAATATGAATACATGCTGTGTGCCTAAATTGGGCAGATCTACCACTACATTACCATCTTCCACATCTATGAGACCCCTTAGAACTTGCAGTTTCTCCAGGCCATGTGCTTCTCCAATTTTCTTCTTCTCCCTCTTCCTCCTCCTCCTCTGCATTCTCTCCCTCTTCCATTTTCTCCTTCTTCTCTCTCCTCACCACCTTCCCTTTTATCTGCCCAATCATCAGCTCTCCTTTATTTTACAAATTAAGGTGGGAAGCAGGTTTACAGGATATCACTTGAGTGCTAACTCATTCCTTGTTCGAAATCACTCATAGGAGAATGGAATTAACATCAAATGTAATTAGCCCCAGGGGTATCCACAACACATCTTGGGAATCTTACAGGGGAGGCAGACTGTAGTGTCTACTAAATTCCAACAAATCACTGTAGGCCCAGACTTACTTCTAACCCTTACTTGAAGGAGAAGCAATTAATTCTTTTGGTAATTATAGGTATTTCTTGACCCAAGGAACCATTCATTCCAAGTTGACTTGGTATGAAAATATGGGGGAGGCAGAATACTCACTCCCATCCTAGTGTTGCTGAAAATGATATGAACTAGTTCTACATGTCATGTCTTAGAAGTCAAGACCAGTCTGTCAGCTCCTGAGTGCTTGTTTTCCCTATAGCTACCTGCATAGATCAGCAAAGAAATAGAGTCTGGTAAGGGTATAGAGGAGGGAAAGATGTCTAATTAACAGAATTTTCTGAAATATTTTACTAATTTGGAATACAGTTGAGAGAAGAGATGCAAGCAATGGCAATAAGAGACTCAGATGAAGAGGCCTCGAAAGACTAGCTGTGTTTGGATTGGAGATGTCTTTAGACCAGTGTCTTTCAGCTCGTTTCATTATTGCCCACATATGGGGTTTTGGTAAACACATTTTTCCTCTAACCATGCTCCCCACTGACATTTCAATATCACAAGTGCATTAAGTATTGCACTCCTTTTATGCAGAATCCAGCATGCTGTGTGTCTGTACTTGTACATAAAAGGTATAAAATGTGTTTTCCAGTTTAGAGGAAACATTGCTCCTATATAGAATGAGTCAGGGACAAAAGGTCCTTTTGCCTGGGGAGGGAAGAGCTGGATCCATCCTTTAAGTTGGGAGGGTTGGCACATATTTTGAGCACCTACTATGTGCCAAGGTACATAGATAAGCACTTCAGATTCATCACCTCATTTGCTGTATCAGACCTGGGCCCTCTGTCACAAAAGAGTCCATCAAGGTCTGGGGAATACACTTTTCTGAAAGAGACCTGCTTTTTCTGGAACAAGGAACACACATTGTTTTTATTATGGGCTATATTCAGGGCACATGGTATGGGATGCCTCAGGGTGAAGTTCACAGTGGTACTCCTGGTGGGAGAAGAACTGGTTCTGAAGGAGAGGCAGCCCAAGTAAGAAGCATGACAAAGGCAGAGACTGTGCGGCTGGAGGGGACTTTGGATGATAAAGATGACTCTCACTGCGGAGCGGAGAGACACTGCAGGCTAGTTGATTAGGGTTCCATTTCTGAGGTGGTGTTGAGCTAAAGATCCAGGCTGGGTTAACTAAACACCATTTCTATCAGGCACAAGGCATTCTAAACAGGTTTGAACAGGAGACAGAGACACAAAAGGTAGGAATCTCTGGTCTCCAACACATAAGCTTAGGGACAGCAAGTCCATTTTTGGAGTGGAGTAGAGACAACTTTTTGGAGCAAAGTGCAGTCTGTGACCAAAAGGAGATAGAATTCTTGTTTGGTTTTCCTTCCTGGGGCTCTTTTGGATTGTTTACCATCCCTTACAGACATTTTGCTGCAGCTCTTACTGATGTGCCCAGAGCAGCAAGGATGCACTTCAGTAGCAGAAGAACCCCCAACCTTGGTAGTCATTACAATGAAGCTCTATTTCCTGCTCTTGCTTCACACACTGCTCAGGATATATGGGAACTAGGGCATCTGGAGTCTACATTTCCTACCTCTAAAGCCTTCACTTTTTACATGTGTCTCCATTACCACTGAAGTAAGGGAAGAAAGCATGAAGAATAAAGTGTGACACATGCCACAGCTGTTGACATATTAGTTTGATAAGTATGAATTGCCAACCTGGAACAACCTAAAGTAAATTGGGAAGAAGGGAACCTCAGCTGAAAAAAAAAAAGTTTCAATCAGATTGGCCTGTGGCCATGTCTTGATGATGACTGAGGAGAGAGTGACTAGGTCACTGTGGGCGGCACCATCCCTAGGCAGGTAAGACTAGGCTATATAACAAAGCTAAGAGCGTGAGGTATTGAGTAAGCCATTAGGCTGCCTTCTTCCTTGGATTCTGCTCTGGGTTCATTCCTTGAGTTCCTGCCCCAACTTATCAGTGATGGAAGTTATTACTTGGAAATATAAGCTGAAATAAGCTTTTTTCCTCCACTAAGTTGATTTTTGTCATGGTTTTTACCACAGCAATATAATCAAACACAAATCATTGGCCAACGTAGGTTATATGACTGAACTTAATATCAAAGGGAGCAGGGAAATATAGCCTTCTTGCTTTCAGAATGTGAAGAGTGGGAAGTGCTTGCTAGCAACACTGAGAATGACAGTGACAATGGTGATGAGTGAAGACAGTAAATCAATTTCTGAAGATTCACTTGCAATTATTTTTTCTCTTGCCTTTCACTCTGAAATACTCTAATGATTCCTCCATTTGTACCGTATCATACCGTCTGGTAAATACTTATTGGTTGGCTCCATCTGAAGTTAACATCCCTATTGCAAGGAGTATTTTGGATAGGAGAACTACAGCTATTTATCAGAGTCCCAGTCCTTATATGGTAGCCAGACTGTCAGGAACAAAAGCCAGGCTTCCCAAGGTGGTAGGTCTAGGAAAGTGACCGATGAACTTGCCTCAGGGTTGTGAAACAGTCTGTGAAGACACTATCTTACCATTGAGTAGCTTAAATGCTTGTTAACTGGCCCTCTGAATTAGCAAAGCAAATGGAGAAGCTTGTAGAAGGAGATAGCTTGTTAATCAGTGATGTAACAGAAGTATGGCCTAGCATATGTAGTGTGTATATGATATATTCTTGCCCAATATGGAGCTTTGAATGATCCCTTTCTTACTAATTCCCAGAAAGGCCTGTTGTCCCCATTTTATAGACAGGAAGAAGCAGTCTCAGAGTGGCCTCCCCCAATCAAGTCTTCTTAGTAATTCATGAAAAAGCCACCAATATCTACTCTGGGTGCATCTGCTGAGATGGACCTGGGCACCCGGGCTTTTCATCACCAAGCTCTGAACACTCTCTATCAAGTGTCTTCAGATTGGTGGAGCTTAAAAAATGACAGCCATTTGAAATCGAGTAGAATTGGGTATTATTAGAATAGCATTCTAAATTCTAAACTTTTGCATTGATTTTTTTTTTTTAAATAGCTTCTACTTTCACTAAAATTTCTGGGCCAGGCTCACAGACATTCAATTTAAATACTGTCAGGCAAGACTGATTTCTGTTCCAGTAGAGCCAGATTTTCTTTCTTTCCTTTGAAAAAGAAAAAAAAAAATAGCCCGAGATTTAAAAAAAAAATAATAATAAAGGTGCCACATATAGAGAGAATATCTTTCCATACATCATCCTTTTCGTTCTCTATCTCCTATCCTCTAGCCTTCTTTCCAGCTTTCATTGATGAGTAAGCCAGGTGATGACCATGTTGTTGTCTAGGGTACCTGTATTATCACTACATTGTTGTCATGGTGCCAAACAAGGTCAGCCTTGCCACACCTCTTTCCATGTGCTCTTTCAATAAAAAGACCCCTTGCCAAGGCTCCCAGGAAGGGTTTAAGAAGGATGTTTTCCTGTCCATCCTCAGCTTGTTACTGCTTCTTGTCAGCTCTCTCCCACATCCTTCCAGCCAGTTTGTCTTCACTATTTCACTTCCACTCTGGTTTCTTACCTGGAGCTAAGGTTGGGATAATGGAGATGGAGGGTACAGATGCAGATGATAAAGATGGTTGACCATGACTTTTGGGACTCAAACTTGACATGGCCTGAGTTTCTTGTTTTTCCAGTTGTTGTAAACTTTATTTAGCCTACGAGAACACTGACTTTAACACCTATACACCGAGTTTAGCTGTGTCTTTCCCACTGCTTAATCACGGATACTATGGGAACTGGGATGGAGGTGTGATACTTGGCACTGCAGTTAATGGCATCTAGAGCAGAGGGGCTATCCTTTTTCTTTCTCTGCCCCTGAGTGCTTGGCATAGCCTAACAGCTCTCGGTCTTTGATACACATTAGCATCACCTAGGGAGCCTTAGAGTGGCTCAAATCCTTGCTAGCCCAATGAAATCCCAATCCGAGAGTGTATGCTTGTGGCATCTTTACTTTCAAAATTCTCTTCAGGTGAATCAGATGCATCCAAGGGTTGAGAACAGCTCTCAGTCCCTGGGGTTGCCCGAGGCCTGAATATACTTTCCTTTTGAGATCAGAAGAATTCTATTTTATTGCTTGTGGGCACAAATCCAGATCTCTCATCAGTGCTGGGACGGGATTTTATCTTTCCTAGATACCTGAAAGAATGTAGAGAAGAAATTGGGGTGGAAAAAGATACTTGGTGGGTTGGACCAAGCATCACTTGAGATCTCTGCATCATCACATCCAACTTGAGGGCTTGTGTCTATCTGTGTCTGTGTCTGCATTTGTGTCTCTGATTCTGTGTCTCTCTGACTGTCTGACTCTCTGTCTGTTGTGTCAGATGCCTTCCTCTGTTACTTGCCACCTTTGATCTTGAGGCAATGATTGCTCCTGAAAACAAAGTTCAGAAATTGTCTATACTAGCTGGCTTGAAAGCCCCATGGGTCCTCCTATCTCATACTCCCAGCTATGGAATTACAGGTACTTTGCTTTTTATGTGGGTCCCATTTGCTTGTGCAACAAGCATATTATCCATTGAGCCATCTGCCCCACTTCACAGGTTTATTGTTAAATGAGTCTTGAATCTTCTCGAATTAGTATGGATTTTTAGAAGTCAGAATCAGGCTGTATTAAATGGCTTTCTTCTGAGCCTGCTGATTTTCTTCTTTTAAATTTTGTTTCTCTCTTGGAATATCCAAGACACATTATGGAAAACAGAAGAAAATCAAGAAGGATGAACATTTGTGGATACTTCATTCCTCCTTAGAATGAGGAACATAACCCCCATGAAAAATTATAGGTACAGCGACAAAGTTTGGAGCTGGGATGAAGGGATGGACTATCCAGAGAGGACCCCATTCGGAGTCCATCCCATCATCAGCCATCAATCCTAGATACTAATGCTCATGCTCATGCCGGCAAGATACTGCTGAAGGGACCCTGATACTGTGGCCTCTTGTGAGGCTACGCCAGTGCCTGGTAAACACCGAAATGGATGATCACAGCCAGCTACTGGATGGAACACAGGGTCCCCAATGCAGGAACTAGAGAAAGTACCCAAGTACCTGAAGGGGGCTGCAACCCTGTAGGTGGAACAACAACAGGAACTAACTAGTACCCCCTGGGTTTGTGTTTCTAGCTGCATTTGTAGCAGAAGATGACCTAATCGGCCATCAGTGGGAATAGAGGCTCCTTGGTCTTCCAAACTCCATATGACCTAGCACAAGGCAAGGCCTGGGCCAAGTAGTGGGAGTGGGTGGGTAGGGGAACAGAGGTGGGGGGAGGGGTATGGGAATCTTTCGGGATAGCATTTGAAATGTAAATAAAGAAAATAATAATAATAAAAAAAATTTTTGTTTCTCTTCTTTCAGCCCTCCTTACTTCCTTGCTGTCACGCCCATGGACATGGGCAAATGTGCTCTGTTTCTCTGTTCATCAAGTCTCCCAGCTCTGCTGACGATCACCCTTCCTCCAGCCCTCCCTGTGCCCCAGGCCTGAGAGGGTAGGCAGATGGCAAAACTTCCCATTCTGCCCCTCAGGGACACAGGTGACACCAACTAATGTCATAGCAACAGGTGGGGAAGAGGTTGCAGAGCTGAGCTAGCAGGGGACATCAAATTCTCAGTGCCTCCTGGGCACAGTACCTCACCTGGCACCCGTGCTGTTGGCAGAAGGTGCAGCAGCTGGCTCTGTCTCAGCTCTTGACCCAGCCAAGGATAATGATGGGTGAGGGTCCGAGCTATTGCCTTGAGGATACATTTAGATTAGTTCGCATCCCTTAGCTTGGTGACAAATGGGCTTTGGGCTGTGTGCTTCTCTGATACATTACAATCCATGTCCTCTTCCCTCTCCTCCTTTACTGAACTCTCAAATCTCATCTTCAGATCCCACATTTAGGGAAAGTGCTCCTTGTAGGTGCTTTTACAGCCCCAGCTACCTAGCTCATGACAGTTTTATACCCATCCCTATAATCTTTCTGCCACATTGAGCTCTTCATTCCTTGACAGCAGAGCCCATTTCTCATCATGGGTATATGATCATGGAGAATGCCTGGTACTGTCAGTATTTGTAGATGTGAGTGGATCTCATCTTAGTGTACAGCACCATTTAATTAATTGTAGATCTATCTTGCTTATCTATTGAATGAAAGACACTGGCAGTTAGGGTAAGCCAAATAACCACACAATCTGAAACATATTTCTTTAAGGCCTCAAAGCGCTACCCAGGGGAATCTGGGAGAGGGCACAGGTTATCTGTCTTTTCACTCCTATTTGCTAAGTAAAAATGAGAATTAAGGTGCTATGAGCATCAATAATTATGAAATGCCTTTCACTGCCTCCCTCTTTGGTATCACTTCATCTGTATAGGTTCTATCTAGCCAAGGCAGGGATGGTTGTTTATGGAAATGGACATATTACTTATGGAAATTGACAGTCCTATTGACCCACTATTGCCAAGATACCATATATCAAGGAGCAGTGTTGTATAGATCAGACATAAAGGTGAGTGGGTTATTGCTTGTTATTATGAACTCCATTCCTCATGCTCAGACTTCTTGCCAGTCAGGTTTAGAGGTCTGGGAAAGTGCCAAAGGGGCTGATCCAGGCCAGCATGGGATTAAAAGTGCTCCAGGGAAATCACATGTGCTAAGTGAGCTCTCTGAGGCTCCGGTATGAGGTTGGCAGGTGTGCTGGTCAAGGACAGTAAGGTGCAGGGAGTCTGGGTGAAGCCAGTGTGTGTTGCTGTCTCCCTTAGTTTAGATTCCATGTGACAAAGTATATTGAAGAAAGAATGGGACTGGCTGAGCTGACAATAGGGCTGATGGTGTCAGCATCCTTCTCCATCTTTGTGCTACATCACTGTTCACTCTCAAGAATCCTGAGATAAAGGATATTCCAGATGAAAGGTGTAGGACCCAAGTCCTCCTTGTTAGAGTTATTTTCCCAATGTCATGCAGATAGCAGGTGGCAGGACTGAGATTTGGTGGTGTTCTTGCCATTTGCCTCGCCCACTGACCCCTACTTCCTTAAGAGGCAGCTGCCCATCCTAGACTTGACATTAGCTGCTGGCTGTGTGAGTTTTAAGTCACAACAGTCCCCACAGACACATTTTCTGTAAAATAGGGATATTTCTGGCTTCTTGCTGTTGAAGGAGGCTGAGAAGACTGAAGGAAGAGAGGTGATCAGCCAGGTCTAGGAAAGCTTAGGATAAGAAGGCCATTTGTACTGTTCTTGCTGACTCCTAAGAGTTTCTGGGTCCTGGCTGACAGCCAACATTTGTCAAAGGTGCCTCCAGCCCTAGCTCCAGCATGGGAATCCATTCAACCTTGAGAGCTCTGAACCTCCTGTAATCCACAGAGGCTGACAGAGGGATGGTGAGGCAGCTGGAGGGGGAGGTGAGTCTTCCCAAGGAAGATCTAGAACTACTCTGATATGATACAGACGGAAGTCACAGGGCATGCCACAGCTTTTAGAGGCATTGTGGCCTGTGTGATTTCTACTTTCATCCATTTGAAGAAATGCTGGGTTCTTTTCCACAAAGTTTCCACAGCTTTTGCATGATCTGTCTACAATTTGGTGAGAAGAGAGTGGGAGGAGCTAAATATTAGAAAGAAGGAGCAAGGAGGCCATCCAGGTGCACTACGGAAGGAGAGAAACCAGTTTCTTTGTTAATCCTGACTTGGGGCAATAAAGACAGCTAGTGTTAGGCAACTTCTGTATGTTTGTGGGAGGAAGTTCCAGGACCTCTGCAGAGACCCATATCCCCTCATGCTAAAATCCCTTCATTAGTTAGGGTTCTCTAGAGTCACAGAACTTATGGAATGTCTCTCTATATTTCAAGAATTTATTGTGATGACTTACAGTCTGTAGTTCAACTAACCCAACAATGGTCAGCTGTGAATGGAAAGTTCGAGAATTTAGCAGTTGCTCGGTCCCATGAGGCTACTTGTGTCAGCTGGTCTTTTGTAGAAGTAGGTTCCAACAGATGTGCTGGCAAGTAAATGTAAGCAGGTGAAGAAGAATGAATCTTTCTTCATGTAGGCCTCCAGCAGAAGGTGAGCCCAGATTAAAGGTATGTACCACCACGCCTAGAGTTGGGACTTGCTTTGGCCCAGGCTGACCTTGAACTCAGAGAACTCCTTGCTTCAGTCTCCTGGGATTAAAGGAGTAAGCTTTTTCATGGCCACTATCCCTCAAGATCTCCATGCCAAGATCTAGAAACTTGTGTCTTCCAGCCTCAAGATCTGGATCACAGGTGAGCCCTCCAATTCTGGATTGTAGTTCATTCCAGATATAGTCAAGTTGACAGCCAGAAGTAGCCATTACACTCCCCAACTTGCTTCTTGGTCATGATGTTTTGTGCAGGGATACAAACCCTGATTAAGAAAAACTAGTACTGGGAGTGGGGTATTCCTGGGACTACCTGACCATGTTTTTGGGAGGACTGTGGAAGGACTTTGGAACTTTGAACTAGAAGAGCCATTGGGACGTTAAGAGCTCTTTGGGATGTTCTGTAGGGGCTTGGAAGATCATGTTGAGAACAGTGCAAACAGTGAAGGCCTGGCTTGTGAAATTTCAGAGGGAAGGTTAAAGACTAATCAGGGCCGTTGCTGTTTTGATTGTGAAGATTCTATGGTTTGGGTTAGCTGTTGTTGAAGAATCAGCTGTGATTAACAAGATACCATAAGTACTTAAGCTAAACATTTGCATTAGTGGGACAATTGATACTGGTTAGCTAGAGCTAAGAAATTAGCAGTGGTTAAGAAGAGACCAGCATCACTAAGGTGAAATCTTCTGGGAAGTGTTTCCTGAGAGCACAGAGAAGCTGTACCTCACGTTGGCAGCCAGACTTGGCTTGTATAAGAGTCACCCAGGTGGTATTGGTTTTGAAATATGAAGGGTTAGCAGCTGAGGCTTGGCACTATGAGAGGCCAGGGGAGGCCACTGGTGAAGGTGCAGCTTCAGTAGCAGGTGAAGGCCCAGGACTGAAGGGGTCATGCAGAGAAGTTGAGGCTTAGCACCATGAAAAGAGCCTATGAAAGGCTATTGTGAAAGTGCAATCCAGTTACAGTGGAAGACAGCAGTGTTTTGGAGATGCCAGTACCATGAAATGACCACCAAGAACAGCAGCAGCAGTGGAGTACAGACAGCTGGAGCCTAGAAGACAAGGTGTGTGCTCCAAAGGGCAAAGCTAGAGAAGTGACCCAAGTCCTTGGAGGAGCCTAGAAGATTGTTGGAAGAAGAATGGATCCCAGACACTGGACAGTTAGAGTTTGATTTTTGCTTTTGATTGTGACTGTTTGCCCTGATATTTTTCCCTCTTGAAGTAAAAAAGGATTTTAGTGGAGCCCACAGTTAAGAGACTTTGAATTGTAAAAAGACTTTGAATTGTGAAAAGACTTTGAATTTCAAAAGAGATTGGATATTTTAAAGGGATTGAAATTTTAATATGTAAAAATTTGTAAAGACTGTGGGACTTTTAAAGTTATTCAGATCTTGGGGATGAATAAGAAAGTAAGGGTTGAGGGTCAATAGTGATGTGTTTGTGTGTTAAGTTGACATGGGATCAGTAGTACTGACTGGTTTTATGTGTGTCAACTTGACACAAGCTGGAGGTATCACAGAGAAAGGAACTTCCCTTGAGGAAGTCTCCATGAGATCCAGCTGTAAGGCCTTTTCTCAATTAGTGGTTGAGGGTGGGAGGGCCCATTGTGGGTGATGCTATCCCTGGGCTGGTAGTCCTGGATTCTATAAGAAAGCACACTGAGCAACCCAGGGGAAGCAAGCCAGTAAGCAGCACCTCTCATGGCCTCTGCATCAGCTCCTGCCTCCAGGTTCCTACCCTGTGATGAGTTCCAGTCCTGACTTCCTTTGGCGATGAACAGCAATGTGGAAGTATAAGCTGAATAAACCCTTTCCTCCCCAACTTGTTTCTTGGTCATGATGTTTTGTGCAGGAATACAAACCCTGACTAAGACAGGAAGGAAAGGGTTTATTCAGCTTACACTTATATAAAATAACATGTCTTGTACAGTACCTATGCACAATTTTCTCTGTGAATTATAGTATTTGAGATAATGTAAGCACTTTGTAAAACTTGTGAGGCTGTATTATTTATGAAGTATGTAAGAAAAGTGTCTGTATGTGTTTATTACAAACACATCTGCAACCACTCTTTCATACTTTTTTCCTGTGGTTTTGTTCTATAATCCCTAAAACAGCAGATATAGAAGCTTGGATATGGAGACAACAACAACAACAAATGTCCCTACTCAGGGTTATACAATGTGGCAGTACTTTCTGTTAATCTGTTGTGTGACTGTGTGTGTATGTTTAATTGTTCATGTGAACATGCATCAGTGTGTACATGTGTAGGTCGGGGGATGGTTCTTTTCCTCCATTATTGGGTCCTGGGGATCAAACAGGTTTGTCAGCTATACACCTTCTCTCATGAGCCATCTCCTTGGGCAAAAGGTAGATTAATTTATTTGATGTATTAAAAAAAAAACTACATAAGTAGAGTATTACTTTGTTTTTACTATTGTTGCATAGGAATGCATTTGAGCAAAAAAGAGGTGAAGGAACTTGCCCACCGTCATGTTCTTATTAGTAACAAAGCCACGATTAGACTTGAGATGTTAGGGCTGCAATCCTAGAGTCTCACTTTTAGTAGACATTCTCTGCTATTTCTTTGTAGTGAATTACAGAACAAATTCTGAGTACTAGATAAATGTGTGGTTTATTCTATGAGTTAGCAGAAGAAAATTGTCTTAAGTCCATTTGATCTGCTATAACAAAAACTCCATAGACTGGACAATGGTAAACAACAAATATTTACTTCTTGTGGTTGGGAAATCTGGGAAACCGAAGAGCATGGTGCAGACAGAATTAATGCCTGGAGAGGGCTGAATGCCTTCTTGTTATGTCCTCTTTGCCATGTCATATATAAGGTCACTAAGTCCATCCATGAGGCTACCTCCTTGTAACCCAGATATTTTCCTTAGGTCCTACTTCCTAATATCACTGTACTTGGCCTTATTATTATACCTTTGAATTGGGTGGGATGTATGCATTCTGTCCATGCAAGAACCAGTGATTTCCCAAGTGTTCCATGAACTATTATAAAGTTGTGTGTGTGTGTGTGTGTGTGTGTGTGTGTGTGTGTGTGTGTGTTTGTGTGTGTAATATATTTACACTTAAAGGCACAATAGTAAGGGATTGGAAACCTAATTCCTAATTGAAACTATGTCTGTTACCAATATCTGTTTGAATAAGTCTTTCTTTTTGCCTCCTTTGCAATCTCTAGAACTCAGGAGTACTGATTTCTATTTATGTCTGTAAATGTATATATTTCTCCTTACTTTCTGATTCAATTTTTATCAAAGAATTCTACATTTGGTTGCAAAAATTAAATGAAATAGGATTTTTTAAACTTATTTTATTAGGTATTTTCTTCATTTACCTTTCAAATGCTATTCCGAATGTCCCTTATACCCTCCCCTACCCTGCTCCACTACCCACTTCTTGGCCCTGGCATTCCCCTCTATGGGGCACATAAAGTTTACAAGACCAAGGGGCATGTCTTCCCAACGATGGCTGACTAAGCCATCTTCTGCTATATATGCAGCTAGAGACACAGCTCTGGGGGTACTGATTAGTTCATATTGTTGTTTCACCTATAGGGTTGCAGCCCCCTTCAGTTCCTTGGGTAATTTCTCTAGCTCCTCCATTGGGGTCTCTGTGTTCTATCCTATAGATGACTGT
>NC_034597.1:15296436-15321226 GCF_900095145.1 Mus pahari | reverse complement strand
GTTGTCGAATTGCTCTGGCTAGGACTTCAAGTACAATATTGAATAGGTATGGAGAAAGTGGGCAGCCTTGTCTAGTCCCTGATTTTAGTGGGATTGCCTCAAGCTTCTCTTCATTTACTTTGATGTTGCTACTGGTTTGCTGTATATTGCTTTTATTATGTTTAGGTATGGGAAACACAAAAATCCCTTAAAGAATTACAGGAAAGCACTGCTAAACAGCTAGAAGAAACACAAAAATCCCTTAAAGAATTACAGGATTTTTTTTTTTAAAGGCTCAGTTGCCCACCAGCCTTTGGCTGCTGTTTTCTTTCAGCACCATGGACAGGGCCTAGGATGCTAAGCCTGAGATTTTTTGTTCCATTTATATTCCTTGGCATTTTTTCTAAGCCTATAGGACACCACAGTACACTTCTATGCTGACATCAGAATGTATGCTACTTTAAGTCATTTCTGAAGATAATATGCAGCGCGAGTAACTACCCTACTTCCTGCAGCCTTTGTTGGGAATTAACCATCAAGAACACCATATCTACCTTTACCATCATTCTCACCATCATTACTTCCACAAACACCAGACACTGTCATTACCACATTATTGCCAATGGGGCTCTCCATCACTAACACTATGTATATCACCCACCCACCCCCACTGGCAGGAGCATCATCACCATCACCAACTCTACTACTGACCATCATAATCACCATTGCTAAGATTATTTTCACCATAATTATCACAAGTGCCAACTCTGTCATCATAACACTCCAATACCATCTTCACCACAATCATTACCACCATCACTATCACTTCTACTACCGCTATCAGCAGCAGCGGCATCACTAATATTACATCCAATATTTCATAATTGCCAGTGCCAACTAATCATAACTATTTTCAAAACCATTCCATTCATTATCATCATCACTATTATCACCATCATTAAGGCTAACTCCACCATCCTAATCATCCCAAACAATATCTCCTTCTCTATCGGCAACAACAGCATCACTACCACCATCTCTGTACCATCATCATCATCATCATCATCATCATCATCATCATCATCATCATCAAACACTCCTATTGCAAGCACTTACTAAGTGCCAGGCTCTGTGATACATGCTTTATTTCTACCATGTCTTAAAACTTATTGCTAGCTTATTATTAGTTTTATTTTTGTAGGTCAGTCTCAAGGACCTCTATTATGAAATCCAAATTTGGGCTGCAGATAATTGGGCACAATAGAAGCAGAAAAGTATAAATGAAAAGGCAGAATAGTATAAATGTTTTGTGGGCACTGCAAATGTGGTGGGAACACAGCATTAGTCAGCCAATAACAATTAGGGCCGTGGAAATAGAAAGGATGGTGAGGACGGCCATACATAAAGAGCTTTCTGAAGGAAGGCTGACTTTCACATTTGTGAACGGTGTGAGTGAGTGAATGGTTGATCTTGATATCACTGCTGAGCATTCTCTTCCAGGCTCTGAGCATGTGGTTAACAGGCAGCTCTATCCTCAGTACTGGAGGAGACCCCCAAATCAAATAGCCATCCTCCTACATGATAAGAACTAGGTGCAGGTCAACCTCTGAGAAGCTTTTGAGATCATAGAATGAGGTCAACATCAATACACAGTGCCAAAGGTTTGGCTTCATTTAAAAAGCCAGAGGAAGCCATAATAGAATTGTGAGTTAGAGCCCTACCTGGCTGGATCACTTATTTAGGTGAAACTACTGGTGCTGTTGAAAATGGGATGGAAATAAGAAAACCCATGGAAGAGCTGCAGAGATGGCATGAGAGTATGTGCTGCTTTTGCCAAGGACCCAGATTTGGTTCCTGATATCCTTGTGATGTCTCATAACCATGTGTAATTCCAGTTTTTGGGAATCTGATGCCCTCTTCTGGCCTCTGCAGACACGAGGCATGCACATGATTTGTGTGCATAAATTCAGGCAAACACTTATACATATAAAATAAAAATGAATCATAAAAAAGACATTTGGAGGGGCTGGAAAGATGGTCCAGCACTTAAGAGCACTGGCTGTTCTACCAGAGGTCCTGAGTTTAATTCCCCACAATCACAACCATATATAATAGTACCCAGTGTCCTCTTCTGGCACACAGATGTGCATACAGATAGAGTACTCATATACATAAAATAAATAAGTAAAAAAAATAAATATTTTTAAAAGACATCCAGAGGCAGGGCAGTCATGCAGAGCAAATCACAGCCAAGGCAGCAAGGATCAATGCAGAGGTGAGCAGAAGGGAATGAAGATATAAGTCATTAGATAGGGAGTTGGTGGTGAAAGGGTTGGACATGGGCTCCAGGAGGTGTTTGTGGCTAGTTCATTTGGAGGTAGTTGATAGCTGGCCTGGTATGCTATCCTTCTTTCCATTCCTGCTTATTCTTTTCATGGGAGCAGGGACTGGAGACTTATTAATGCTATTCTCTGGCTTGGTCATGTGCCCAAGATCAAAGCTCCCAAAAGCCAGATCTCATGACTGCCAAAGGCTATTTCTGCATTTGGAGCAGTTTTGTTTGCATTAACCTCCCAGCCATGACTACTCTTCTCAATTCCCTGTGCTGAGGTTAGGCACTGCTGAATGGCCGGGTACCCTTCCTGGAGCCTCAGTTCCTGTGGAGGGGAAGAAGGGGAGAGAGATGCAGCCGACTCCAAGAAAAATATTAACTTGACATTTAGCGAAAGGGTAAACTGGTTCATTGCACTGCAACAGAGATGTTTGCATTCTGAGTTGCTTTCTGTTTTCCTCCTCTTGGTGGTCTGGCTAGGATGTGGTCTTGACTATGTAAATCAATGTGGTAATGAAATAAGGCAGCTATTTAGTTCAAAGTCAATTTCCAACCCCACCCCAGCCTCCTACCTCCCACACCCAGAGTCCCCAAGGTTTTAATGATTGCTGAGAGTTACTTTCTGACATTTTCTTCCCAGATATTTCTAGAGTTGTAACCCAATCCAAATAATGTGTGCAACTGGACATGCATGTTGATTCCTTGGGTTCCTTTGCTGCCTCCACCCTGTCCTGGATTTCCAGCTACCAACAGAAACCACTTGTGGGCAGGAAGGAACACTGAATGAACAGTGCATCAGGAGTAAGGGGAAATAGAACAAACTGTCTCCCAGAGCTATGTAAGGCTTTATCTTTAATGGCCTCTCTGTTCCTTTATCATCTCCCAGTGGCTCATTGAAATGAACAAGGCAGGTCCTTTTCTATGGAAGGAAGCAAAGCCTTAGGCTCTTGGATACCAATAATGTGCCAGGCTTGATACAAGTCTATAAACCTTCTTCCAGAGAGTTCACTTTGTCACTAGCAGAAAATTTCAAATCCCAGCAATCATAGTTCCCAAGTAAGACCATTTTCTTCTTTGTTGAGCCATGGTAGTCTCAGCATAGAGAATAACTCCTATGTTGGTGGGAACCTTGTAGTCTGTTGAGACAATGGAATAGATCAGTCTCTACTGAGACTTCAAGAAGTCTATACTAATGCCAAAGCTACACTCTTCCTGTTTAACCTAGTGGGTAGGGTGGGTGGGAGCAGGCACATGAATCCATACATGTGCATACAGAAGCCAGATGCCAATGTCAAATACCTTCCCCTATAACTCTCCATTTTGAGCCCCTCTCTCACTAAATCGCTTACCATTTTGGCTAGACTGACTGCCCAGGACATCATGAATCTATTTTCTCTGCCTGTGTCTCTAGCATTGTGCTTCTAGATGTTCACTCACTCCTGTCCCTGGCTTTTATGTGGGTGCCAGCGGCACTCAGGCCCTCGTACTGGGGCAGCAGGCTCTTTAAACACAGCATAATCTTCGTAGCCCCAACATGCAGTTTGTTTTTCATTCTTTCTTTCTTTTTTCTTTTTCTTTTTCTTTTTTTTTAAGAGATGTGTGTGTGTTGGAATAGAGTTGACCTTACTTGATCTGCATTCACACTTTAATATCATTGTTGATCCTCAGGGAAAACCTTTTCAACCTTTTCACGTTATGAAATTCTTATGCTAGTGAGGACCTTAGATATTGCTATAGTACAAAGGCTACAAAATGGCTGAACATCAGAATGCCCTGGGGGTTAGGGGAGTTGCCAGCTTGGACTGACTAAATTTAAATGTGTAGAGTTGATAGTTTATTTTTAACTATCACTCTTCCTTCTAGTGTTTGGGAACAGTGATCTGGTTTATCTACCAGCTCTCAGGCAGATGAATGTTCACAGTGAGAGTCCCCCCAGTAGGGACACTCTTGGCTGGCCCTCACACCCTTCCTTCCTCACACCCTTCCTTCTGTTTCTAAGGAACATGGCTCTTGCCCACTCGAGGTAACTATATATGATTTCTCTTCTCTTTTTAAAGCACAAAGGGTAGTTCCTGTTGGCAAAGGGAGGAGCAGAAACATTCAGCTTCTGATACATCTGTCCACACATCTGTGTCCGGTACCCCTCACCACCTCTGGTGAGGTTATCTGATGAAGATCTTGAAGGACAAACTTCAATGAGTAGAATGCAGAGTGTCAAGCAGAATATCACCACAAGGTCTCTTAACCTCTAAGAATTCATAACAAGGATAGAAATATATTAATAACCATCAGATGACCATGCTCTTCCCTATAGTACTTATGATTCTGACAACTGGGTGGCTTATGTGCAGAAGTGACAGGCATGGGCTTTATTGCTAACCCGAGTCAATGTCCTGCCTCTGCCTGATTGTCTGTGCCTTCTCTTGTTCTTGTTGTTGTATGTCCTCAATTCTCTCTCTGTTATTTTTGTATCTCTTGTCCAGAGTGTGGGATGGCTGGACAGCAAGATAGGTCTGTTGTGCAACTGTAGGACATCAGAGGCATAGAATATTAGATGGCACTCTGTTACCCACTTCCTTCTCCACGTTTGCCTGGTATCTTAGCCTCAGCTTCAATATCACCTTGAGATGATAGAGGCCAGATGTCAAAATGGCAGAGCCACAAATTAAACCAGCTTTGATTCTCGAGTTATTTCTTTTGAAAAACATAAACTTGGAGAGCCATCGACAAAAGGGGACTTTACATGATTAAGAAACAAGGATTAGGGGCTAGCTAGAAGGATTGGCAGCTAAGGGCACTTGTTGCTATTACAGAGGATCAGGGTTTGTTTCCCAGCACACACATGGCAGCTCAAAACTGTCTATAAGGGCAGTCCCAGGGGATGCAACACCCTCTTCTGTCCTGTCTGCAGCGCACAAAACACACATGTATACACAGACATACATGGAGGCCAAACATTGAAATATGCAAAATGAAAGTAAATCTAATTTTTTTTTAAAAGATCAAGTAAGAATTAAATTTGAAGTCTTGGGATTTCGGGGGTCACTTTGTTTCCATAACCTTGCCTCTCCTGAACACTACAGTGGGTATCTGCCTGTGGCAGACCTTATGCGTGAGGCTTTAAATTCTATTATTTGCAGGTTTTAAGAGGTTTCTCCTCTTAAAAACTGAATGGAACTAGACCTTTCCAGGAATCCTCTCAAGCTGCAGTAATGGTTTACTGAAGCAGAAAGAACATGGTTATTTTGAGTCACAAAAGAAATAACAAAGCAAAACAAACTTAAGATGGTTGCCTTCCCTTCTAAAATGTAATTAAAAAAAAAACAGAGGCATATGGACAAGGGTAAAATACCAACAACACTGCATGATCTGGTGTGGATGTGTTCCTGGAAAGTATTAATTACACGCTTATTTAAAAATATTAATTCAGATGCACGCAGCTTGCAAATCTCTTCTCATTCTGTCTGCTGGATGACTCGGGACAAAGCTAGCTGTGAATTAATTGATTAATAACAAGCTGTGCTATGCATGTTTTCACTGACAATATCCTTGGGACGGCCTCTTGGAGCCAGGCTTCTGCTTGTGGGAGAATTGGTTTTAGTACAGTGTATGTTTATTTTTACCCCTATTCTCAAGCTGGAGCTTTGTCATGTTACACACAGGGAAGTGACTTGTCTGCTCTCCTAAAATATGGTGGGACTGGTCAAGAAGAAGCGAGAAAGAAGGCGGGATGTCAATCAGAAGATCTATCCCATCGTGCATTCTTGCCCAGGGCAAGGGCTGGCTGAAGCCCAGGAATAGACAGCCTGCTGAGACTATGACAAATGTATGACAAGAGTTTGGCTCAGAGGTACTGAGCACTGGACACCATCTGGAGTCCTTTCTTCTCCATGCTTGTTCAGGGTCTCAGCCTCAGCTCATCCAGAGCCACATGTAGATGATATCCTTCAGGGATTGCTTCCTCTGAAGAATGTCTACACGGAGGTTAAGGGGAAGACCTCCGAGATGGCAAGGCTTGCCTTTCCAACACAGATGGTTTCTTGAAGAATTTTTTTTTTTTATCTGTATGTTTGCGAATTAGTTGAGAATGAAAGTTTGCCTGGAGGTCAGGGCAGAGCTTAAGTGTGTTAGTTAGGTTCACCTGGATTCTGCTGTAGTAACATGTAACTTCCACAGTAGTAGTATAACATAAATTGTCTCATTTTCTACCCCCTTCTTGTTCTTTTTGTTCTTGATCTTCTTGTTCCTTTTGTTTTACTTGTTTTTCTTTTCTTTCTCTCTTTCTCTTTCTCCCTGTCAACACATCTTATTGAGTACCCGAGGTTGGCCAGAGATTTGCTAAGTAACCCAGGCTTGCCTCAAACTTATGGCGATCCTCATACCCCTATCTTCAGAGTACTGGGATAACAGGTGTGCGATGCCATTCCTGGCAAAGGTTTTTTTTTTTTTAACCATTCAGTGTAGGTATATATTAGTCATGAGAGTGAGAGTGCAGATAGCATGGAGGCTCTTTGGTATAGTCCCTGATCTAGCCTTTCGACAGTATTTATACATCTAGCTCCATCTTGGCAGGAGGCAACGGTCAACCTACATTGCTCATAGCATATTGGCTAAGAGAACCACTTGACCATAGTTAACTTCTAGACAGTCCTATTGGCTATCCAGAGAGAGGGAAGAATTCAAGTGTTTGTGAACATCACTTCTGACTTCTGAGGAGAGAAAGGTGTGGGTTAAGGAGGATTTGAGGGAGAGTCAGGGAGCCTAAGCTTCTCAGTGTCATATCTCTATCTGAAGCAGCTCTCATGGGAAGGATTGGGGAAGGAAAAATCTTCAGTTGTATCTTGACCTGGAAGGAACTAAGAGTAACTCTAAATCTATATGATTTCCCATGAAGTGTGCAAATCTTATCCCTGGGAGATTCAATAGCTTGTGTTGTTCCTAAATATCTCTATATGAGAATGAGAGTAAAGTGGTATCCCACTAGTGTTCTGGGGACAGAAAGAAATGTGTCAAAAAAAAGTGACATAGTCAAGATGCAGATCATTTAGACCAAGTGAGAAAGCCATACACTTTGGGCTAGGCTCTGAATAAGCCAGGTTCACACACCTTTCATCTTCCCACCAAGGTTATGCATTCATCAAAGTCAAGGATTATTTTTCTTTGTATGTCATCTGCAGAGTCCCAAATGGCTCTCGACCAAGGGGATGCTTAGTTGCTTAGTATGTTTTCATGTGACCAGATGCAGGATGAGCATGTGTCTGCTTCTTCCTGGGTTCCAGAAGCCAGGGAGCTGCGGAGTCTCCCATGCAACCGTCTCCTTGGTACACTTGGGTTCTGTTACTCTTAAGTTAACAGGGCTCCAGTGGCTCTTAGAGCGGGATAGAGACCTTCCTCAGATGTCCTCTGCTAGTCAAGGGGACCAGCCCCACAGATTATACCAGTGGCAGTGGCAATGCAGAAAACCCAAACTGCGAGTTGATGGGGTGGATCACACAGGCAAATGACAGCCACATGAGGAGGCAGTGGGCATATGGGTAATGGTCCGGACACTGCATTGGGGGTCTCTGTTTTTCTTGCCCATTCATTTGATTATTCTCATTTACATGCTATTACAGGCTTACTCTGTCTAAAATGAGAAAAGGGGATTGCAATGTCATGGTCATACTTTATGGGGAAGGGGTCATGTAAATGCATTTGCATGGTCTTTGTCAGCAGTATTTTTTAGCAGTATATGTATTTTATGACAGAGTCTAGGATAGAACTAGGGACCAGTGACAGACAGAACCTCTGCTCTCATGGGCTGTAGAACTTGTGGGTTTTGGATGTGATATGGCTCCCCTGATGTGTACAGCTTCACTTTTCTCACTCAGCTATGGACCTTCAATGTTAAATGGAAAATTCCAGAAATCAACATCTCATGTTTTAAATCACTTTTATTACAGTGCATTCCTATAATTGTCCTATTTTATTTTTTGTTATGGCTATTAATTTCTTACTTGTCTCGTGCATAAATTACATTTTGTCTTAGGCATGCAGTTCAGGAAAATACACAGGATAGTTGGTAGGGTTCCTATGTCTCCAGGCATCTGCTAGGGGTTGTAGGATATGTCCCCTGGGTTTAAAGACTTAACTGTTTTTATAATAAGCTAAAAACCTACTGATATTGACCAAATGGCTTTAGTCCACTGGAAGACACAATACACATGCGCATGGAATGTAAAACCTGAGCTTCTTAGGGCCACATCACTACTTCCAGGAGCTCAGATGGGTATATGAATCCTGAGGACCAAAGGTCACAGATTGTTAGTCCCAGGTGAGAAAGCACCCACATGGCATGGCAGATGGACAGTGAAGGATTTTGGAGGGAAAGGGTAAATTGCAAATGGCTGAACTTTTAATGGCTGTGCAGGCTTGGGCATGAATCCCTCCTGTTTCCTTGAATTCCTCATCAGTAAGAAGTTGAAAGGTTGGTGTGAGTTGCTGTCTTATGCCTCCCTACCCTGTGTATGTGTGTGTGTGTGTGTGTGTGTGTGTATATGTTTGAGTATGTGTGAATGTATGTATTTGTGTATATCTCTGTATGTGTATATATGTGTGTGTTTGTGTGTATATGTGTGAGTATATTCATTTGTGTATATGTGTGCATGTGTGTATATGTGTGTGTGTTTGTGTGTATGTGTGTAAGCATATGTGTTAGTGTATATGTGTGAGTGTGTGTATGTGTATGTATGTGTATATAAATGTATGTGTGCATATATGTGTTTGTGTGTATGTGTGTGTTTGTGTATGTATGTGTGTATATGTGTGTTTGTGTGTATTTGTGATATGTGTGCATTTGTGTGTATTTGTGATATGTGTGTGTTTGTGTGTTTGCATATCTATGTGTATGTATGTGTTTGTATGTGTATATATGTGTATGACTATGTATTTGTGTGTATTTGTGTGTGTATGTGTGAGTATGTATATTTGTGATATGTGTGAGTGTGTGTTTGTGTTTATTTGTGTGCTTGTGTATGTGTGTTCTTGTGTATGTGTGTATGGTATGTATGTATATGTGTATATGTGTTTGTTTGTGTGTGTGTGTTTATGTGTGTTTGTGTGTGTGTTCAGATACAGATGCATGTATGAGGATGAGTGAGCATATGGAACCCAAGTGTCAATCTGAGCTGTTACCCTTCACTATCTACTTGGATTTTGAGACAAGGTGTCGTACTTGGACATGAGCCTCACCAGTTTAACTAGTCCAGGGATCCTCCTATCTCTGTGCTGGAATGACAAGAACATGAAACCATGCTACTATAAATGCTATTCTCATTGCTTTATGTAAGAACTGGCTTCTAACTTTGAAGTGGTTAGACCCTCACCTGAGGGTTTGAAGATGCAGTAGCCCAGCGACCCTTATTCCTCCCTGCCTAGTGTTCTAACCTTCTGAATGCCATTTGTCAGCTTTTGCCTTTTCCCAAGCCATATTCAGGGCTCAGTGGGGAGGCAAGTAGACCCTTAGAATTCCAGGTAGCAAGTTTAGGGGACAAGGCATAGATCCTGGGGAGTAATGGCATTCAGCATTCCAACTATCCCCAATATGCCTCTAGACCTTCCTTTAGTTTCCTGAGGCCTGTGATAGTCACTCTTGTCATCACTGCCAAAGCCACCACCAGTGCTGCTTGCTTTCCTAGTTACAAGAACCTTGACTTACCATCACTTGATCCCACCACCCCACCTGTACTCTATGGCTAATCTCAGGGGAATCCGGATATGGTCCCCATACAGTCCCCACAGAGGGCCTTTTACAGCTCATGTCCATGATACAGCTGTCTATGAGAGAGAAGGGCCATGATGGAATGATGGCCAATGTTTACCACCAGAAGTGACCTTTTTCCTTTGGTGGCTGGAGAACCACCCTGCTTAGTGATCTGTACCACTTCTTGGAGGACCGTTGATGGGACTGGGCCCACAGCAGGAAGAACCTACTTTGCATCACCTCATCCCTGGCTTCCTGCTTGGGTGATCTTTCCTCTGATCACTGAAAGTGTTCCTTTGGATCCTACACTCAGCTTGCTGCTTTTGGATTAGCTTTGAGGGGGCTCTGGGTTGAAGATTGGCCCCTCACTTTATAGGTATAGGAAAGGACATGACTTGTTAAAATGATATCTCCAGGGCTGCCCTGTCTGAGACCCACAGCTTGCCTCTAAGAACCCTGTACCGCTACTATCTTGATTTTGGCCTGTGCGCTCTAAGTCTCAGAGTTATGAGAACTGACCCAAATTGCCCATGTGTGCCTAGCTTGGTATCATCAGGCATCATCTAGTCAGTCACATATACTGGTTTGGGCAGATGCTGTGTTTCCTTCTCTGTCAAGTAGCTGCCAACCCTTTTCCTCGCTAGTATTTGTTGGCCAGACAGTAAAAGCATCCATGAATTAAAGACACAGTGAAATGACACTTGAATTCTCCAGGGAATGATTCTGCTATGATGGATAAACATGTTAATTACTCAGAATTTAATCTCCAGCTGCTGCCTTTGTGGTGCTTCTCTGCACAGCCCGTGTTGGGGGCCTTGCAGGCTGGAGTCAAAGGAGCTGTCTGACCCTGGGGAATATCCCCCATCCCTAAATTCTGAGCTGCTGTGTTCATAGGGCACCTGGGCATACAGTTCAAGCCCTTTCTTAGGAGGCAGCCAGTGTAAACAGGTAGAGATGCCAAGCTCTGGCACTCTTGTGTCTTGGATTCAAATCCCAGTGCTTCTGCTTAGGCATCTGCTCTGTCCCACATTTCCTAAATATTCAGTGAATTGTTCTAAAGATTAAATGTGTTTATATGTGTAAGAGACTTCAGGGGAACCTGCTGTCTAAGGGAAGCAGTTGTTAAGTGGGTTGTGTACTGCCTTGCCCCTTCCATAGGCTTTGCCGGTTTGTCCTTTTCTTTATTTTACTTCCACATCCTTTCTTCTCTTGGGTAACTTGCAGCTCAATTTTTTTCCTGAGTCTGATTTTCAGCTCTCTCAACAGAGAGGCCTGAGGACATGAGATACTCATATAGAAGTCTAGGATGAATGGAAACTATCCGTCAGTTCATTTCATTAACACATTTCACAAGTGTGATGGCTCACTGTCTGTGACTAACCACACGAACATGAGGGCTGGAGTTCAGATCCCCAGAACACTGGTAAAAGGCAAGCAGGCATTGGCTCACTTATAAACTTAGCACTGGAAAGTAAGAGACAAGCAATTCCCAGGGCAAGTTAGTTGGCTAGACTGGTTGGAATTGGCAAGTTCCAGGTTCAAGATGAGACCCTGCTTCAATAAATAAAATGGAAATCAATCAAGGGAAATACCCAATGCCATCTTTTGGCCTTTGCTTACATATAAATGTGTCTACACACATACATACAGTTTTTTTTTGTCCTTTAAAAGGAGAGTTAGGTATATGCTAGGTCATGTGTCAAGAAGTGTGCCTACAACCTCCATGAAGATACGGTCTGTGACTCTCAGTACCTCCTTATGGGAAGCAGAATTACAAATGAGCCATGCTCCACATCATGAAGTAGTGGATGTTTTGACAGGAAAGAGGATTTTATCCACTGGAGCTACCATGACACCTGCATATCTTGAGAAGCACAGGTCATGGGGTTCACTGTCTAAGACCTGTGACTGAACAAGGCTTTGGTATCTCATGTGTAACATTTGGACAACCATTTTGGCCTCTCTAAGACTCAATTTCTAACTCTGAAAAGTGGGGATATCTACTATAGGATGATCAGGAAAGTTGAAAGTGAGCACAGATCTGAAACACTCAGATCTATCATACTGCCAACCAAGGAAATGAGACAGGAATCCCTGTTAAACCAACTGGGATGGTCTTCACCTCTAATACAGCCTGCATCTCTGAACCTTCCATAATAGAACAAGGTGCCTAGTTTAAGATACCTCATACTTTGGGGGTGTGTCTTAGTTTGGTTTTCATTGCTGTGAAGAGACACCATGACCAAGGCAACTCTTATAAAGGAAAACGTTACATTGGGTCTGGCTTACAGTCCACAGGTTTAGTCTTTTATCATCATTGCAGGAAGCATGGCACCATGAGGGCAGACATAGTGCTGGAAGGTTAACTGAGAGTTCTACCTCTGGACCCACAGGCAGCAGGAAGTGACAGTGACACTGAGCATGTCTTGAGCATCTGAGACCTCAAAGCCCACCCCCTAATGACACACTTCCTCCAATGAGGCCGTACCTCCTGATAGTGACACTCCCTATGGCCTTTGGGGGTCATATTTATTCAAAGCACCACAAAGTGTGACGCAGCACCCTACTTCTCCAAGTCCCCTTGGTTGCCACCTTTTCCATCAGGTCCTTCCTCTTGTAAGCCAAGCAGCTGGAGGGGATGACGCCAGCCGCCCAAGGGCTTTCCAGATTGCAGGCTGAATTCCGAAGGACCATGGAGTCTTGGCTCATGGCACTAGGATGGTTTGTGACTGGTTGGATGGTTAAGAGTGTCAAGAAGCTCCCATCTCCACACCAGAAGTAGATTAATATCACCTTGACTTTAGCTTCTCTGATGGGGAACTTTTATCAGCATTTGGTTAAAAATATCCATCAAACAAACAAAGAACATCTCAGTACCAACAGGTGAAGTAACTCAGCTGCTGCTGCCTGGAAGTTTGTGTGAGGGTAGAGGGGATATTTGGGGATGGAGGGGATGCATCGAGGCTAAAGGAAACAGCAGGAGGAAGGCACTGTGAATCTTAGGTGTAGAATTTGCCCTTCAGACTTTGTTCTGAGGTTTCCCTGCCCACGAATGGGTTGTGGAAATGAATTTAGAAACTAGTTTCCCCAGCCGCCCCACCCCCAGAACATGGATTCTCTCCCCTCCTTATCCTCCTGTGTATTCATGAACACAGCAAGACGTATCCTCAGTAGACAGTTGATGATGCCCAGCTCTCTAGGACGTCATGAAGAATGTAACCACAAAAGAACAAAGAATAGCATTGGGAGGCAGGTGGAAAGGGCCACAGTGACAAGAGAAGGACAATCTCGTTAGATTGCAGTAATCTTCAAATCTCAATCCCCTCCTCCCTCTCTCTCCTCCCCCATTCTCTCTTTCTCCTTCTCTTTCCCTTTTTCCTCTTCTCAACCCCTTCTCTCTTCTCCCTCCTGTCCCCTTCTCTCTTCCTCCTCCTCCACCCTCTTTCTTTCTCTTCCTCACCTGTTGGTCTTCACCTTCTACCATGTTTAAAATTGTGCTGCTTTTTTCACTGAAGTATGCCTGGGTAGCTGTTCCCCCTACTTTGGGTATCCCCTGTCCCTCCCTGCTGTCCTGTTGTAGGAATATGGAATCACACACACACACACACACACACACACACACACACTTCATCGTTTCTGTCTTTTTGTGGGGTCTAGAGATCCAAACTTAAGTCCTCACACTTGCAAGGCAAACCCCTTATGCATCCAGTTATCTCTCTAGCCTACATTAGGGTTTTATGAAGCTAGAAAGATTCCACATTGAGTTGTCAAGGAAATAGGTCCCTTGGATGATGTGAGTAGTGTAGCCTCGGGAGCTACACAAGAAAACCCTAGTGTGAGTTGTTTTCAAGGCAGAGTAAAGTTATTCAGCTGGGGTGTAGCAGTGGAAACTCTGAGGTGTGGTACCAATGTTTATGGAAGCAGTTCTCATACAAGGTGGTATATAATACAGTCAGGAACAGGGTCAGCTCAATCCATTATAAACTGCCAAATGTCCTCATCTTACTAAGGAGGGCATGAATCCAGAGGTCACATAGAAAGTTAGTAGTGGCGCCACTAAAACTGTAATACTATCCAGCTGTCCTGTCACAGAGTCTGTCCATCAGACCACATTTCCTCCCTAATTGTTTAGCTTTCATCAAGCCCCTTCACCTGTCAACATTTTACTAAGCAGCTATATTCTTTGACCTGATAGAAAAGACGCTCTTGGCGATTTGGTTTGACACTTGGCATCGTGAGTCTGGAAGAGCTGAAGTAACTTGCTTCAAATTACAAACTGGTAGATTCCAAACTCCAATTGAGACATTGGACAGTCTAAACCAGTGCTTTCCAAAATGGGACACCTATGAGAGCAGCATCACCTGGCAGGTTTTAAGGATGCAGACTCCGTCTTCTGAGTTTGATTACATCCTCTTGGTGATTCTGACATACGCTCGCCTTTGAGTTGGTCCATGACAGGTAAACTGACGCACCTTCCAGGTGTGCCTCAGCCACTCATTACTATGCTTTCTAAGTCAAATCACTGCTTCTTGCCAGGAAAGAAACTTCAAGGTCACGGGCACTTCCTAGCAGCTCATTTTCTGGTTGTTTCTTTGGACCACGGGATTCTTCAGGCAGCCTGGCACCGCTGCCCCGCCACCCAGTGGGGTCTCTGAATCTGAAGGATGCCTAATTGGTGTTGTTGAACCTTTTGGGGGCCTGAGGAGATTTTGTGAATCCTGTCTGCTTTCATGCAGATTTGAGCAGTTTGACCCAGTCGAGTGGAAAATTAAAAAACCAGAAAGGAAGAAGACATAACTTGAGACACCAAATGTTCATTGCAATCAGGGCACTTCTGACTTCTATATACTGCACTTGGGAGACCATGAGGAGAGCTACTGTCATTCCCTCCTTGATTCACTAGGTTTCTGTCTTGTGCTTTCCAAATGCTAGGCACTTTACTTTAGCAAGGGGTAGATAAAGATGAAGTGATGTGGTCCCTTCCCACAGGGAAATCACTGTCTAGTGTGATGTCTGATGGCAGTAATTTCTATCAGAGAAAATGTAGTGGCTTTTAATTGATGCAGCCAACCTATGAGGTCTAGCCAATAGAACATCACATAAAAATAATCCTCCGATTGCCCCATTGGCCAGGGGTAGCTTTGCACACTTCGTAAGGCAGGGCTTCTCTGGTGGTGTGTGGAGTAGGAGCTGATAAAACCCAGTGCAGGGGGGAGGGGCTGATGAAGACTTTCTTGTTTAATGAACCATGTCACTGTGAACAGCTGTGGTATAACCCAGCCAGACAACTATGCAAACCAGATGATGTCTCCAGTGGATTGCATCGACTTTGATTTGGTTTGCTTGGTTCTCCAAAGGCAAATTCTTCTGAGTTGGGTGGGGAATAAAAAAACAAAATCACCATCCCAACTTTGCTTTTAACTTTTAATTATTGGATGGCTTTTACTTTCAAGTCTTCAAAGAAAGCAGGGGATGGCTGCTACCCAGTTAGCGGCAAGAGAGGGCCAAGAATAATCATGTATCTGTAATAGCTATTAGTGTCCTGTGCATAAGGCTTGCACTGTGTTTTGTTGATGAGCTTCCCTGTGGGTCTATAAGAGACAGACCAAAACCAAGACCATTCCTACATAGTCCTCAAAACAGCAGGGCTCCAGCTTGCCAAGCTGCCACCTTCCGTTACACACCACCAAATGTAAGTGCACAGCTGAACACCATGAATAGAAATGTGCTCCATGTGAAACTCTTCCAATACCCTCAACCATTTTCAACTTTTAGTTCCAGTGCCACTGTGGGTCATCACTAATGTCATAAAAAATCAAATAGAATATAATGTCATAATACATCTCTTCATAGCTAGTTGGATTACTACTGCTTGGTGAAAGTAATTTCATTTGTGTATCTATGGTATGCCACCTCTGAACAACATTGTAAAAACCACCCACGAAAGGTAGCGTTCACTCGGGCTCTTTTTCACATCCAAGGAAGCAAGACACGCGTGTTTAGTTTGCATGTGAGCGCAAGATTTTGGGCTAATGGTATAGGGGTATCCAGAAAGACTTGAGATCACCTGGATGCAGAGTGGATTTACCAAGTCTGTAACCCACACCAGCTGTAGACCAGAGGCAGGAGTGGTGTTTCCATGGCTATCTGGGCCTCACTGCAGGGGTCACTGACAAGTTTGGTGTGTTAACACAACCAAGTTGGCTAATGAGCATACACAAAGCAACAGCTTAGAAGCAATTCTGGGAAGAACAGGATCTCCTTGTGCTAGTTTCTGAGCTGTTCAGCAGGGGTACAACTGACACCAATACCCACAAATACAAGGCTACGCTTACCCAGGCTTCCTCTTACTACAGGTCTACATCTGATACATTTTGATAGTTTGTTTTCCAGATTTTGTTTTACTTTTTAAATTTGTATTTATTAACCTTAAAAAAAAAAAAAAAGATTTATTTCACGTATGTGAGTACACTGTCACTGTCTTCAGCCACAACAGAAGAGGGCATCAGATCCCATTACAGATGGTTGTGAGCCTCTGGAAGAGCAGTCAGGGCTCTTAACCACTGAACCATCTCTCCAGTCTCTATTATTAACTTGTTATTGATTCTTTGTGAATTTCCCATCATACACCCTAGTCCCACTCCCCATCCCTTTGTATCTGCCCTCCACCTTTGCAACCTCCTGCACAAAGAAAATAAACCAAAAAGAAACCAAACCAAACCATCTAGTCCTGGAAGCAGTAGCATGTCACACAGTTCACTTTCTTGTCCATACATTTTTATTTAGAAATGTTCATTGCAACGAGTCATTGGTCTGGCTTGAGGCCTCTGGCCTCTGCTCCACTGTCAGTATTGGATCCTCACTGGGACTTCTCTCAGATACCCTGCTGTTGCCCGGTGTCATGGAGACCCTGAGCTTTGCATCTGCAGGACCAGCCCCTTCATGTGCTCCAGCAGCCCACGGATGGGGTAGATGTTGAGGTGGGCCAACTCAAAGCCTTGGATCTTGGCCTGGGTGGTAGCTGACTCGGTCAGCTTGCGGGCTCTCCTGCACTCACACCACCGGGACTAACTCTCCAGCGCTTGCCCCGGCTAGCTCACCCAATGCAGCAGCAGGCAAGGGGTTGAGCCAGCTCTCCAGCGTCCATCTGTTTCACTCCGCTCTGTTTTGTTTGATTCTCTCCTCTACTCTGGTCTAGTCTCATCCCATTTGTAAAATGATGGTAAAGGCTCACTAAATCAATTTCATCTTCCACTAATGGGCTGCAACCTGCGACTTAAGGAAAAAAAACAAAAAACAAAAAAACCAAAAACAACAAACAAAACACCAGATCAGATTATATTAAAACTCACACTTTCAATCCCTAAATCCTGTGAGTGCAGTGTAAATCGCCACTGTAATATTAGGGTATGAAATTTTATGTGCCACAGGTTCCTAGTTAAATCGTTGGCTGACTGAAAACCATCTGTTATTAATTCACTCATTCATTGGGTCTGTCATTCATTCCATTCATTACTTAGGAACCAGGTATTATGTGAGGCCATGCTGTCTTCAAGTAAATAAAACAGAGGAGCCCTTGCTTTTGAAGGTAGGTTCCCTGGGGTTGCCACCCTCTCAACAGCTCCTTGCTTAGGGTTTCCTTTGAGAGAGAAAATCTTTGAACAAGGAGTCCATCACACCACCCCTGTGCTATTGAGTGAAATATTTAGCCCTGAATCCTGGTCCACTGGCAAGGAGCGTCATGTTCTGCAAATGACCTCGGAATGAACATAAACCAAGACACACCATGCTATGGAAGCCCCGTTTCCTCGTGTCCTGCTCCCTCTGCCACCCCTCCCCCCCCCATGCAAGTAGCTTAAAGGGAAGAGAAATGTTCCCTAATTACTTGTTGTATATTGATTTGTCTTGTCCATGGACCACTAATCCTGCAGACCAACTTGCAGGGCCTCATAAATGAGATTGCTCAGAGCGGAAAGCTAATCAGATTTCTCACGTTTAGCTCAGCTCTCTGCTAGACTTTAGGGGAGCTAAAGCATACAGGCTCCTTTAACCATTTCCCAACCTGAGGTGACCCTTCATAGGGCCACAGTGATGCAGAGGACTTGACTGTGAGATGAAGGCTGGAAGCTGGATCTTCCTTAAGTCTCAGCATCCTCAAGCCGCTCCCTGAAGACCCCTTCCCCTCCCCTCTATCCATTTCTGGATCCACCTCCTGCCATTCTTCACTTGTGTCCATCCCCTGTACCCTTGTTTACTGCTGCTCCTCATCCCTCATTTGAGCAACGAGATAGCAGTTTAAATACTCCCTTAAGGGGCTCTTGTGTCCACAGGTCCTTGTGTGTCCTTTTGTCTGGAATGCCCCTCCTTTCCACGCTTTTCCCTCACTGCAGCACTCTCAATACCAAATAAAGTGAGTGCCCTTCTCCTCAGCGTCTCTTCCCCTAAGCTAACAGGACTGGCTGCCATCTAGAGAACTGTGCACTTCTGAATTGGATACTGAGCTCTGTGATATCAGTCACGGGGCTGGATGTGGCACTGTGACCTTCTGGCTCAATTATCATACTACCTGAGAGCCAGAAACCCCAAACCCAGTCAGCGGTGTGTCTGGTGTGTCCCCTGAGGCAATCCATTGGAAGGACCGCTGACTTTAATCAATAGGAGAAGGATCTGGGAAAAGTGCAGGGTTCACCCATGTCAGTATTTACAGAAGGCCATGCTCCTTCAGTGCCAGGTTTGGTGAGGTTGATCCTTAGCACTTGAAATACTGGGATTTGCCCTGTGACTCAAGTCTGCTCCAGCATTTCCTTTGACAGATGAGCAAACCATCTAGAGCCTACGCAGCTTACACGAAGTCACCAAGAATTGTGACCACCCAGCTAGGGGGATTGGTTACTTTGGCTTTGGGGAACAGGGCCTAGTCACCATTTCTCCTTCCTCTCATTTCCACTGTCTTCTCTTAGGTATCCTTGTCCTTCCAGCTGAAAGACAGGGATGAAGGAGCAGCCGTTGCCATGGAAACCAACGGAAAGCTCAGTCAGACTGTTCTCTCCATGGCTGTGGCTCTCTGGTGGCAGCTGCAGGTTCCAGTGCTGGGCCTTAACGGTGGCACTGGGACCATTCACCACACTTATTGAGGGGAAGGCTGCTTAGGAGCCTTGATGCGCTCCACCATAAATCACATGGGTTCCGCAGAGAGGGACCATGCAGGCCTCGAGTTCTCTTTGCCTTCTCCAAACAATCTCTCTCCGCCAGACTCCTAATAGGGTGTGTGGCTCCTTTGAGAAGACTTTGGTCTTTGGACGCCAGCATCAGACTTCTGAACAGATAGTGGCTCTGATGGGAATGTCCCGCTTTTCAGTCTAACAGAAGAAAATCTAAAACGAAGATAGAGTTGGGGGAAAGTGGAAAGAAGAGAACCTATTTCGGTCTCCCAAACCTTCCATTTATTTAATGGCAAATGGTCTGCTCTGTTCACGTGGTCCTGGGAGTAGAGGGGACAGGTTTTATGGGATGGTTCTATCTGGTCATCTCATCTCTCCTTCTGCCTCAATGCCTATCATGATCTCTCTTGTTTATAAAATGCTCTGGAGAAGCTCCCATTCCAATTCATCCCACCATCTCACCGTGCCCCACTTTAAGGCTGTCCTCCTAATGGAAGGGGTGGGGTGGGTGGGGTGGGGTGGGGTGGGGAGTATTTCTCTTGTTGCCTCTGAAGCTCTTCTGTCTATGGGCTGAAGCTCAGAGGCAGCTGAGGTTGATGCAGAGAGCTTTGAACTTGAACTTCAAGTCTCAGGCTTTTATGAGGATGAGGAGGATGGTGTGTGTGTGTGTGTTTATGTGTGAGCACATGTGTGTGCCCTATCATGGCACATATATGTAGGTCAGAGGACACCCTTTGAGAATTGGTTCTCTCCTTTTGTCCTGAGTTCTGGAGATGGAAGTCCAGTTATCAGGTCTGTGTGGCAAACACTTTTTACCTGCTGAGCCATCTCACTGGCTCAGATCTCTCTCTCTCTCTCTCTCTCTCTCTCTCTCTCTCTCTCTCTCTCTCTCTCCTGTGTAGCCCTGGCTGTCCTGGAACTCACTCAGCAGACCAGGCTGGCCTCGAACTCAGAAATCCACTTGAGATCAGAGATCCACCTGCCACTGTCTCCCCAGGGCTGGGATTTCTTATATAACCAGGTTGGTGTGTTGCTTCTAGAACATGATCTCCATAAGATGCTAACATGCATGGTATCTGAGGTAGCTGCTCAAGGCTGACCTGGAGTGCCCTTGGATCAATACCTCTGACATTAGCCCTCTAGTGCTTGAGTCATGGGTCAGCTGTAGGGGTTTAGGATTGTAGCAGGGGTATTAGAGAGTCCCAAGTGGGACTTGGTCACTAGTGTTTTAACAAGCAGCACAGTGTGACTGTGATTGCACACTGGTCTAAAAGATCAGTTTCAGCAATTTTTCAAGGTGCCAAATGAAGTGCCGCCTTTACATCTTTGTGTCAACCACCCACCCCCTATGATGTCACTGCTTCTGGAATATTAACTGTCATACTACCAGAGAGTCAGAAAGCCCAAGCACTGTTTGTTGTGTGTATCTGATGGGGTCTCCTGAGATGCTCTATTAAAATGACATCTGATCTTTATCAGGTGAAGGACCTGGAGGCTCACTGTTCTGGGTAACGCATAGACCCATGAAGATCCAATTCAGATGCATCAATATCGAGGAATGTGCTTCAGCTCCAAACTGCATATCCTCTGCTATCAAGGAGGGGGGGCTATCAAGGGGGGGGGAGGAAAAGGAGAAGTTTTTCCTATGTGGATGATAGAGAATTGAGTCTAGTAATCAAGGCTTCAGATGTGGTCTGGGGAGATAGTTCAGTGGATACAAGCTTGCTATGCAAGCTTGGAGATTGATGTGTGGGTACCAAAGCCCGCACAGAACAATGTGCCTGCATGTACTACTAGCACTTGGGAGGTGGAGACAGACGATCACCCAGGACAAGCTGGGGAGGAAAACTAGCCAAATTGGTAGCCTCTGGATTCAGCAATCAGTAAAGTTACTGGCATCAACCTCTGGCTTGTTTGGGGAGTGTATGAAAAATAATTGACGAGATGTTGTGGGTACTTACTTTATGATCAGGTACTTAAGGCCATTATTTTAGGATTTTAGGGGTGTGTGCATGTGTGTGTGTATGTGTGTGTGTGTGTGTGTGTGTGTGTGTGAGAGAGAGAGAGAGAGAGAGAGAGAGAGAGAGAGAGAGAGATGTCTTCACCAAGCCTCAAGCATGACTTCACAGCACAGTGCTTAATCCATTCTCCTGCACCCTCACCCACACATAGTGCACCCCATAGACATGAACACACATGCACATGTATATCATACATACGTACACAAGTCAGAAGAGAAGAAAAAGAAGTGTCCAAAGCTTTTATAATATTGTAGGCAAGGAACTGAGAGCAGAGGAAGGTACGGTAGCCCATACTAATGTTCGGCAGAACCTCTTGAGCGTTGAGCTTCAGGCTTCTGACTCTGCAGGCTTCTTGCTCATCACTGTCCCAGGACGGACCAGGGCTGCTCCTGGAGCATTGTCCTTTGTCCTTTGACCCTGTCCATGACCCTGAATCACGTGGAGAAGATTCGGGTAGAGGGTGTATGCGTCAGCCTGGATGACCGACTCTAAGGAACACTGAAGCTAGGCAGAGTTGAGATGGGAGTGGCTTCCTCTCCATCATGACGTCAGTCGCTCAGTCCTCATTGGGGCAGTAGGAGGAATAAAAAGGTTTAGTATCTTTCTTATTCCTCAGGGAACCATGCCTAATGTTTAGTAATATGTTGGGAAAGAGGCGGTTTTACTATTGGTACCTTGGTTGGTATGTGTGTATATAAGTATGCATGTATGTATGTTAAGTTGGCATGTACCTGGAATCATGGAAACATAGGGCAGCTTTGGTTGTCATTTCTCAGATACTGTTGGCCAGTGCTTTTCTTTTTCCCTTTCTCTCCTTTCCTTTCTTGAGAGACTGTAACTTGCCAATCCAGAAGCACAGGAATCTGCTGGAGTCTGCTTCTCCAGCACTGGGATTGTAAGCATTTGCGACCATGCCCTGGTCATGACCAAGCCTTCCTTCCCCAAAGCTCAAGACTTTCTTTACATATGTTTAAGGATGAAACACAGGTCCCCATGTGAGCAAGGCAAGCACTTTGCTGACTGTGCCATCCCTCTGGATTTGTTTTTTACTTTTATTGTTTTTAATGGAAACTCCTTAGACAGATTTATTTTGCTATTGGAGAAGTACCAGCCAGTCTTCGATCACCTGAGTTATGGAAACATCTGGAAAGTGTCATTTAGGCTCAGAGGCTAGGAACATGTGAGGACTTGTGTGTCCATATGTATGCAGTTCCCTCTGGGAGCTGCACATTTCCACATGACATCATGGAAAAAATCCTTCCTATGCTAAGTCACAGGTGCAAACATGCTGATCTGGCCGGATCCAGAAAGAAAATACAATTTTGATAACAACAACAACAAAGCATATTTATGTACTCAGTTGACATGTGGCTGTGTGGGGTGTGGAAAAGACAATTGAGATAGCTAGGCTTCTTTGGGTGAAGAGGAGAAACTGGCTTTCATAGACACAGGCAGTAGCATGGCAGATGGGCACAGTCTGCATTGTCCATGGAGGATCAGAATTCAAACTTGACCTTGCTGCCCTTTTATTTGTGATCTTGAGCATCTTTCTGATACATTGAACGTGAGTGGGAGCTGGGGGTTCTTACTGAGGAATAAGGTCTGTAATATTGAGCCTCCTGGTCTTAGACTCAGATCAGGTACAGGCCTGCGTGTTGATGGAAGGACCCACACACACACACACAAAAAATGACAGCCCCGGGCTGCTATTTTGGTGGCATGTCAGTGTTAGGAAACCACCAGCTGGGTGGCTTCATCTTCCCAGTTGTGTCTGGGCAGCAGCCGGTGGCGTCATCTTCATTGTGGTGATCTGGAACAGCTGCTGGGATTTAAGCGTGCACTTAGAGGAATTACCTGGGATCGTAGCCGGCCTTACTGAAAGGGAACACATTTCTGTAAGCCGAGCTAATGTCTGAGGCTGGCGCACAGGGGCTTTCCTTCCACAGCAGGAGAGATATCAACAACAGGACCAAGCTGCCTGGAGAGGCTGTCCTAAATAGGAACCATGATTTCTTCCAGGATGCATTTAGCTTGGACTCAGGTTGGAGAGCGTATGAAAAGACTGGGTATGGTCCAGAGATGTATTTTTCACGTCAAATGCTTAAAGTCTCTAAGTCGCTCTAGGCACCACGGAGTAATGGATAGCTTGGCCACACCTTGAAGATTACTCCATAAGCACATTCCATGCTGCTCCCTTGTATATCTGTGTCACAGTGGTCCCCTGAAGTATTTCCATCTCTTCCAAGCCCAGGTAGTTTATAGTTGCTCCCATGTAGCCCTACCTAGGTGGGGACACCGCACTCCTCTTCTGCTGACTTTATCTTCTTGTGAGATGTGAGTGACAAACATGCAATTACTAGACACAAATAAAGAATATGGAATTGCCAAAGTAAAATCGAATTTAAGTGAAGTCGATGTGAGGAGGTCTGATAGAAATGTCCCTGGTGCTCTGAAAAGACAGAATTTGGAAGCCTGGAAGATATTGTCCCTGAATGAGCCTAGTATATCTCTGTGGAGTAGTGCAGCAGATTCAAACAGCCTCTCCTTGCAGCCTGCCCTGCAGCCAATGAACCTGGAGGCCCCTGCAATATAAATACTTGAAAAGAGAAAAGACAGTGGATTTTCTTTATGTGTCATTTTACAGACTAAAAGAGGATGGATGTCTCATGTTGGTCCGGCCAGGCCAACTTCGTACCAACACTGGCTTCTCATTGGCTTCCAGCTCTGGCCTTGGTTGCTGAGTTGTTTTCCAAGCACATTGCTCTTCGGGAGTAATCTGCTGTATTGTTGGTGCTGCATCCCTTTTGCATAAACTGAGGCAGATAGCTCTGGACAGTCTAGCCTGTGAGATGCCACCACTGTTCATCTGGTTCCCTAGCCCAGGCCACCACTAAGGCTTGTGTAGGCAGCTGTGATGGCAGGCTAGAAGCCTGGTGACATTCCCTCCTAGCAGTCCCCTCCCCCCTTCCGGGCAAGAGCATCCTTCTTGCAGCATCCAGTAAGGATCTGCCTAAGATGCTTTTCTGGTCACATTAATTTCCCTCTGAAAGCTTGCCAGTTGTCCCCATTGTGCTTAGAAGAAAATCCTTGTCATGCAAATCCTTAGGAAAGGAAATCTTCAGAAAGAGAATCTTACAGGTTTTACATGACTTGTCTGACCCAGGGTTTTGGTTTTGGTTTTTTTTCTGTTGCTGCTGAAGCAACCAAGCTCTGCTCCTGGGGCTCACTGGATTTGTGGAAGCTCCCCTTTCCACCTTTGCACCAGTTTTGCTTCTCTCCCTCCAGTTTGCCCTTTAAGAATATCACCACCAGGCAGCACGCCAGGTTGGCCACTCCTGTTCAGGGTGTGTGACCTGTTTCTGCACTGGTTTTTGTTGTTGTTGTTTAGTTGTTTTGTTTTGTTTTGTTTTTGGTATGTTTAACAATCTATCTATCTGCTATGGTTTATATCTGGAAGGTTTCCCAAAGTCCTGTGAGTAAAAGTTTTATATTTTGGGCAGATAAACCAAGCAGCAGACCAGGCCAAGGTGTTCCACGTGGGAGAGGTTTATTATGC
>NC_034597.1:15276234-15296425 GCF_900095145.1 Mus pahari | reverse complement strand
GGCTTCCTCTCTTATACAGAAAATGACGTCACACCAGTGAGGGCGGGAACTGAGCCAAGTGGATTGTGGGATAGAAGGTCATTGTCCTGGCAACGCAGGTCAAGGGTCACATGGCTAGGCGGGGCTTGCAGTATCCTGGTGCTAACAAAAAGGCTTGGCTCCTTGCCCATGATGGTACTGGAGGAATTGCAGCCATGTAGGGTGTGCCCTTGAAAAACATTATGAGACTCTGATGTCTGTCTTCATCTCTGTCGTCTGTCCCTTCATGTCCGTGTCTCACTTCTGTCATGATTTGAGTAGCTTGTCCTACCCAAGGCCCGTGAACACTGGGTCTAATTATACACAGATTGACAACTCTAAAACATTAGAACCCTTTTCTTGTATAAGTTGATTTTCTCAAAGCATTTTGGTATAGTAACAGAAAGCTGAGTAGCACATTGTGTCTTTCTTCTATCCACGCTTGAGAGTTGTCTGGGAACAACCACACTTGGATCTTGATTTACATTTTTGTACATTATACTCTACCTTGAGATCTACAACCATAAGGAAGACAGTGCTGGAGATGTTGCTACAGGAGAATTCAGAGATGGATTACCCACCCTGTTGTCTCCAACCCTTGCAGGATCTAAGGCCATGTCCACAGGATGCCAATAATCCAGAGACCTTCAGATTCTGAGCTTTCCTGGCAGGTTCTGCCATGCTTCCCACTGGCCAAGACCACCAGTGGCAAAATTAGCTCTGAGCAACTCAGCCAGATGTTTCCATCTGCAGAAGAGTATTATGCCTGCACTCGTAGCAGAGGAAACTTTTTACTCATAAACAGAGCAAATTTATAGTGGAAATCAGTGGGAGGGAATAAATATGAATCCCCATGAAGTCATTTTGTGGGCTGCTTTATAGATTGTAATCACCCATTTAGAGTTTGCAGGCTATTAATTTTGTTTGGAGAGAACCTCAGGACTCTTGGGGGCAGAATTTATAAGTCTGCCATGTCACACTCCTGGGTCTAGGCCTTGAACCCCTGAAAGGTTTGGAAAGAAATTAACAAGCTACCTCTGGAGGAGTTGGGGCTCCAGCATCCTTTTCCTGTGGTTCTCTTGGACGTGGGTTTTAAAAACACACTTGCCCAGGGTATACTGTCTTTGTTTTGCCCCAGGCTGTAGCTTCTCCCTGTGAGCTGAGGCTGTTAAGATTTACTTTTTGCAAGCTGCAGTAGGAATCTGTCTTCTGAGAACTGGGTGAGACCTACAGAAGAGCAGCCTGAATCAAGCAGGTCTGGGTGGACTCCGGCTAGGCTATTTGACTTAAGATTGCAAGATTAATTTACCACTGTTAAATTTGTCCAAGCTTCCCTTTCTTTATAAATAAGACTAGTGCCCCAGCCTCAAAGGTGATAACAGGGACAAAGGAGATGAAATAGGAAAAGCACTTAGTATTCAAAATACAGTGATGGGGCTGATTGGTGATTCAAAGTAAGTCTGGTACAGCAGGAACAAAGGGGAATGTAAGAGCTATGATGCTGGTCCCCAACTGTGTCGCTGATGTGGTGGGTGACCTTGGGCATCATAGCCTTTCTGATTCCAGATCTTTTGCATTAGTGAAATGAAATGTTTTGCTCAAATTGTCTCTGAGCTAATGGTGGGGCCCGCATTACCTTTGGGACCAGTTAGGATTCTAGATTCTAAGGCTCTATTCTCTTCCCCTTGGGGCAGGATGGGCGCCATCTTCTGCATCTGGCTGAGTTTTCCAGGTGGTTGTGGGCAGCCTGAAGTCTGAGCATCATCACTGTGATGATTCATTGTGGCTATGCCACTAGTTCTCTAGTTTTCCTGGCAGTGTCACTTCTAGAGCCTCCCTCCTTGGGGTCTTGGAGGATGAAAGACTGTGATGTGTCTGGTCGCTAGTGTCAAAGATCATATCCAAAAATGCCAATCAAGTAATTTAATATTAAAAACTGTCTGTTCAGTACAATGGGGTGGGGGTGGGGTCAGAGCTGGCAAGGTACACATCACAGTCTTTCATCCTCCATTTCCCTGTTGATGAAAACCAAAGAGATACACAGTGATTGAGAGCAGGGATGCTGGACAATCATTTCATTGGCTCAAATTCTGTTTGTGACCAGGGCCCAGGAACTTGCTTTTCTAGTGGCTCCAATGAATACTGGTGCAGAAGCTGTTGGTCAGGACTGAGGGACTGGGTTTGTGCTGCCTGCCTTTGTTCCCCATTGGAAAGTTATGGAAATCCAGGGAAGCATGGGGTTTAGACCCACTGACTTTGCTGTGGGTGCTTTGAGAATGAAGGTTGGGTTGGGAAAGTAGATAGTATATTAGGTAGAAGTCTTTGGGGGATCCTCTCCATTGAAGAGCCACCTTCACTTGGCTTCACTATGTATCAGGAGACAAAGCTGGTCAAGAGAAGGGAACCCTGAAGAATGAGAGAAGATCTAGACCTACCCTAGAGGGGTGAAAAACAGGAGAGTCTAAGAAAGATACACAGCATAGCCTTGAGAGCTAGGGCTAGTGTACACTTTGATCATGAGAGAAAGAGCAGGCCAGTCTGCCCAGGTTTCTCAACACCCTCAGAACTGAACTCCTATGTTTGCAACAGAGTATTATTTATTTCCATCTGAAAAAAAAATATATGAAGGAAGTGAGGAGTTAAGTAATATGCACAATGTGTGTATTGGGGGAAAGAAAAATTCAGAGGCACAACCCTCCTCAGATCTAGATTGACAAACGAAGCAAAGTTGGTAAAGAGGGCTTAGAAATCAGAGGCCACAGGGAAAACTCCCAGGTCTTTTCTGTGCTAACATTATGGACTGCAAGGGTGTCTGGATAATATCCTTGCCTCCCACTTCCTTGAGAAGACAGTTAAATGAGCTAACACTTGGGAAGGACCCACCTATTACTGGCAAGCATATGGTGCACCCTTAAGACTTAATCACCCTTCTCTACTTGACTCTGCAACATGCTCCCATGCCAGTGAGGCAGGATGAGAGGTGGCCATCCTTTGTCTTAATTGGCATGGGCTAGCCACCAGGCTCCCCAAACTTCCTAGATTGGGCTTTCAGATGGACTGAAGACATTAAGGTGTTGCGGGATGCCCCATTACTATGATTTAAAAGGATCTCTATGCCTCCCATTTCTTTCATACTGGATTGCCAATTTCTCAGAGAATTAAACATTTAGTGCCCAATAAGATATTTTCCTATGCTGAACACACATAGAAATGTACGCTTAAACCCTAGGGGCTCAGTTAGAGTACACTCCAAGCCTACTCCTGCCCATTCTCTGATGGAGGTGGTGTCTTGGTGGTTGGTGAGATGAAAGATAATGGCTGAAGTGTTTCTCTGAAAGTGGAAGATGGAGAGAAGTAGAGTCTGTTGTAAGGAGGACTGCTAAAATTGGGCACAGGAGGAAACATAAGCCCTCCTAGCTGATTGGGTTTACCTAGACACAATTTACAGAGAGTCTTGGAAGAAATTCATTCCTGACGGTGATTGCCATCCTTCACCAGTTCTTATGGAATCAGGCTCGCACTTGAAAATTCTTTTTCTCAGCATGGCTGCTTGAGAGAATCAGGTCATTTGTAAGTCAAAATTTCCACAGAATTTAAAATAGGTAAATTTGCAGGTATGGAACTTTAATGGGCTGAGAGGATGGGCTCAATGGAAGGCAAAGTTCCTCATTTCCTGGCTGAGCCTTTGAGGGCTTCTCATCTCACAGCCACAAAGGTGCAGCAGACAGAGGATCAAGCTTCCATTTTTATAAGTCAGTGAAGTCTTGATTCTCTGAGAATTCACAGCGGATGTGGCCATCTCTGTGTTATCGGTGGGTTGTCTGGGAATTCAGACCTACAGACTTACTGGAAATGGAAATACTTTGTAAATTCCCATTTCCAGAGCCACTAAGTGAATTGGGATCCCACCCTGACCCAGTGGCCAACCCAGTATCATGGTGTTGTGAGCCAGCCAGGGTTGTGAGTCAGCAGGACCTGGGCAAGGACCTCAGAAGTTTCATCAAGCAGCCAGGACTGAAAGAACGTGCTGGCTTGCAAGATACCTCTGCTCCTATGTCTGTCAGCAGAGAGTCAGCTGTGAAAGTCTTTATAGTGGCAGGTTTTGTGAACTTTGAATCTGTTACTGACAAGGAGACAGTAATTGAAAGATCATGCCCTCTTCATTTAAGAATGCCTTGATTAGTAAAATGCACTAGCAACTTAATACCTGCGTTTTGGGCAAGATTGAGGTGAGAGTACATGGTATTAAATACATATTAAAATATGCAGAGTGTGAACAAGACTGTAATTTCACAATCACTGTATATTGGAAAATGTGTGATTCTTCAAATTGAGTTTAACTACATAATGATATGGTGCTTCACATAAATTAGCTCATTTAATCTTCACGACACCTCTACCTGTGAACAGGTGCCCCAGTCTTCCCATTTTACTGGAGAGAGAGTTGAGGCTTAGAGACATATTACATAACTCATCCAAGTGCACAGACAGTCCAGTGCTGCCAGTCAGGGGTGAGAACAGGATTAGAAGTTTTGTTTTCAAATGCACCTCAGACACTCTATTGAAAGCCAAGGCCAGACTTTCTTCAGCTTACTTCCTTCTCATTGTCTCTTAATCAGTGTTCTGGGACCTCTGCATGGCAACAGATAGCACAAATGCCAACACATTACACTGCAAGGCGATACCTGACTTGGGGAGTATCTAAGAATGAAATTGAACATTAGACCCCCCTCACTTGTCCTTGTGATTCTGGGACTGCGTTCTTTGATGCTGTAAAGGCTGAGCATGAGCCATACAGTGCTCAGGACAAAGCAGGGGCGGCTTATTCAGTTTGTTTTCATGTGTCGGAGTGTTTTCTCGAATGTGTGTAGGAGTACCACAGTGGGCCTGGTGCCTGTAGAGGTCAGGATGGAGAATCACCTCCCCTGTCCCTGCTGTTGTAGACAATTGGGAGCTGCCATGTGAGTGCTGGGAATGGAGCTGGGGCTCTCTGTGGGAGCGGCAAGAACTTTTAACTTCTGAGACATCTCTTTAGCCTCCTACTTCTCAGTGCTTGTATGTGCACATATGTGCATGTGTGTACGTGTGTGTCTATATGTATGTGTGTATGTATATATATATATATATTTGTGTTCATGTGTGTGTTTTGTGTATGTTTGTGTCTGTATGTATATATATTTGTGTGTGTATGTGTGTATATTTGTGCATGTATGTGTGTATATTTGTGCATGTATGTGTGTATATTTGTATTTGTGTGTATATGTGTGTATATTTGTATTTGTGTGTATATGTGTGTATAGTTGTGTGTGTGTGTGTGTGTGTGTATAGTTGTGTAGTTGAAGATAACCATGAGTGTCCTCTTTCTCTGGTACCATATATATCATTTTGAGACAGAGCTTCTCATTGGTTTGAAGCTTGTCAATTAGGGTAGATTGTCTGCACAGAAAGTACCAGGCCCTGACCTATCTCTGCCTCTCCAGATCAGAAGCTGGGATCACAAACATGTGTGCACCCACCTGCATTGTTTGTGTGTGGTTCTAGACACCAAATTCACATCCTCATGTACACACACTGCAAGCACCACACTGATGATGGAGATCTCTCTCTCTCTCTCTCTCTCTCTCTCTCTCTCTCTCTCTCTCTCTCTCTCTCTCCCTCCCTCCCTCCCTCCCTCCCTCTCTCTCTCACCTCCAGGAATTCCTTTTCCTTGTTGGATACAGCTTTTGAAAAAGAATCTTTTTAATGGAGCTGCTTGTTGCTAGGGGTGAGGGAGAGGGACTGAGAGAGTTTTCCAGTTGAGAGCTCTCGGTGATGATTTCAGTCGCAGACCAGGGTGGGGAGACTACTGAGCCCTCCCACAGTGAGACCCTCCTGAGTTTTTGAGCTAGCCCCTCTAGCACAGACCTGCTCTGTTTGCTCATCTGCATTCTGCAGTGCTCCCCACCTCCCCAAGTCTTGAGCTCCTTGTGAGGAAGGGAAACAGAGGCGTTTACTCACTGCATTCCAGAACAATCCGGGTAATGGAAAGTACAAAAACAACTTAAACTTGTTTCCAAAGCTGCATGAGTTATGCCGACTTCTCAGAAATTGTCCATTTGGACCCAGAAAGTGAAATACCATTTTGAGGCTCACTGGAGAGGAGTCCAAAGGTGACACAGCTGCAAGCCCTGGGCAGATGAGAAATACAGATGCAGCATGGGGCTGGTGTTAAAAGCATGAGTTGTTTTAAACAGGGGTGGGGACAATAAATGGTAGCAGTAAGACAGAGAAGGGGTATCCCTGAGCTTGATCACAGCTCCCTGCATCTTGTCACCGTTTTAAAATTCCTGTATTTTAGCACGCAATCGCAATGGCAATATCAAGCTGGCTTTAAAATAACCTACTGGCTGCCCTATGCAGGGAGGCCAACATAGAGCTGGAACTAATAAAAATGTGTGTGTGTGTGTGTGTGTGTGTGTGTACTCCCAAAATGGAGAGGACCGGGTAATGATTTGGGGTGCAAATGTGCAAATTCCCTGTGTGCCGCTAGGTTAGGTGTGCAGGAAAATCTTTGCCCAGGCTAGCCCCTGCCTTAGCTATGCAGTCTCTTCCCCTTCTCCCATTAGGGTGGGGCACCTAGTTTGGTTGTGAGTTCAAGACCGTCGAGAGATGGACACAGAAAAGAGTCCCACCGAGTGCTGAGGGGTTGGCCCCTCATCAAGGCATGGCAGATCTCCAATTGGACACACTTAGGTCAGTTGTTGTTCTGGTCGATAACGCAGCTAGGTATGTGACTTATTACCGGGTATGCGTCTGGTCAAACATCCTTCCTGATTATAGTGAGTCTGCAGTAGAGTGCTGCCCTTCATTTCCGTAAGCTCTGCAGAACCCTGCCGATCAGACAAGACTCTGCAAGGATTCATGGACATGCTTCTCTTTGTTGACAAGTGATCTCTGGTTTAGCAGGACACACTAGGCTATAGTTAGTATAATTGATGAGTCTACTTTGGGTGCAACAGGCCAATTTTCAGGTTTATTAGCTTCTGGAGCTTACCATATGAAGAAGAGCCTGCCTAAAGGCCCATTGGGATGAGTGCTAATCACTGCCCCTGAGTTCACCATCCCATTAGCTGTTGACGCCAGGACTCCTGTGTGCATTGTTGTGAGGGTCAGCTCACACAGAGATGCCTTCACTTGGGTGTCCCTCGTGGAGTGTGTGTAGGAGAAATGAAGCAGTCGGTGTCATATACCTTCCCTTCTCTCCTGCTTCTGTTCAGATCTTGGGACTAAAGAAGCTCATGTAGAGAATAGCAGGCGGGCAGAAGAAGGGGATGTGCCTTGTTGTTCCCAGTCTGTCATCACATAGGTACAGGCTGTCTCACTTCTACCATCTGCTTTAAAGAGGGAGCAGATTAATGAGGAGTGTACTTAGAGCCTTGGTAGCCTTGCCTCCAGACATGTGTGTAGCATCTCGCAGTTTACAAACTAGGTTCCCTAACTAATCTCTTCTGACTTAATGAGACAGTGATTCAACTGGTTTATAAATCAGCAAAGCAGTGTTATGCACCATGCATGACAACCACAGAGCCAGAGCGAAGCTGTCACTTGAATGAAAGGAAGCGATAAAGACTTGTTGTGTTCCCCAGCCGGAAAAAGAAGACAGCAGTTAAGTTTTCATTCAGGATCTGGTATCAACCTTGAGTGTTTTAACATGCTCCTATTGAAAATGCCTGAGGATGCTTGCAGTACCCTGCAGATGAAACGCCAGGGCTCCGGATGGTGTGGGGTTTGGTGCGGTGTGGTGCCACTTGGCACGTCCAGATTCTTACAGCATGAGAGAGCTGCACTGAGTCCTGGCTTTGCTACACTCTGGAGAACATCAGTAGGCTGTTGTTCTTTACCTCCCTACTCAGAGAGATTTCAGAGTTCCAGATGGGCCTCCTTCACAAAGATGAGGTCTTCGGCCTTTACAGGTAGGGTGATTAGAACCAGGTGGCTTTTGCTGGAAACTCCCGGGGTGCTGAGTGAGGAAAGCACAAGAGAGAGCTTTGTTCTCGTTCACTCCCCACACTTGACTCTGACAGTCTAAACCCCACCATCGTGTAGGTAGGAAGGCTTCTCATCTGTCTCCTCTATAGCACCACATCACCTGCTTGACATGTGGGACTAACACCCGATCTAGGCAGACAAGCCATTCTGCTGTGTGCAGAGAGCCGTGATGCAGAATTCCATACCACAGCTGACAGGGATGACAAACTGTTCCCCCTTTATCCGGCCACAGGTGATGCCTGCTGCTCGTCAGGTTCTCCCAGGGCTACGGTAACCACAGAAAGTCTGCATAGTCAGTCAGGAGGTGGAAGACTTGCCACTGGGGCAGGCCCAGCTGAATGTCCCCCTCTTGTCATGTGAAATAGGCTGCTTTCAAAGGGGTACTTCACCGGTTAGCATCCTGCCGCTACTGTAACAAATCACCAGAAGCTCAGGGACTTATAACACAAACTCAGTTTGTAGGTTGGAGGTCAGAATCCTCACAGCAGTGCCTGGGTGATTCCAGGAATCTGTTTCCTCACATTTCCTGGCTCCCAGAGACCACCTGCAATTTTGTCCTTAGTATCTTTCTGTGTCACTCTGACCTCTGATCCTGCCATCTTGCTGCCTTTTCTGACTGTAAACTTCATGCCTCCTTCTTAAATAGGCCCTGCTGTTCAGCTCTCTCCCAGGTTCTCCAGAATAGCCCCACCCCACCCCCAAACTGAAGATGCTTAGCTTAATTTTCCAGCAGAGGCTCTTGGCCATAAATTGTGGCAGTCACTTGCAAAGGAACCTTGTTGAAGTGGTTTGTATTAGGTCGTAAATGGAGCAGCCTCCCTCCCTGCTGTGAAATAGACCATGCTCAACTGAGCCAGGTAGCCAAAGTGGACGTCCTACTCAGAGAAGGACTCATAAGAGCAGAGGGAAGCCAGAAGCTGATGGGTTGGTTCTCTAACAGCTGCCTTCTCTGCAGGGTTAAAAGCATCCGAGACTTTTTGATCATTATGGCTCAAAAGGACGGGGCCTCCTCTGATTGGCATCTGTCAGTCTCCTGGGTTTTTGTTTATTTGACACAGACCCCACATTCAAATTCATTTGACTTATGATGTCTTCAAGGAGTGGTCCATTCCTCTTTGTTTTGCTTAGCCTTGTTTTCCAGAAAGTCCGTTTAGTGGCTGCTTGCTGTCTTGGGCACTTGGTCTCACTGTTTTAAATAATGAGTTTGAGTTTTAAGAGATGAGGGATGTGCTTGTATGAATGGAAAAGAAACTGTTGAATAGCTAAAAAATACCATTTTATCTCTTGTTTCTAGGGCTACATGCATGTCCTGCTTCCTAGAGATTAAAACTGTTAATAATTTGAGGTGCTCTCAATGGAGGGCATGCACAGACAAGCTTATAACTCACATGTACATGTATTTGTATATTTGCATACATTTTTAATTTTCAAAACAAATGATAGTTTGGAGCTGGAGAGATGGCTGAATTGTTAAGAGCATTTGCTGCTCCTGCTGGGATCTGGGTTTAGTTCCCAGCGTTGATATGGTAACTTACAGTTATCTGTAACTGCAGTTCCAGCGGCTCCAGCATTCTCTTCTAGCCTCCTTGGGCACTAGGCATACATACAAAAGGCTTATATGCATACATTCATGAGATTCACACACATAAAATAAAAAAAAAAAGTCATTTATAAAACCCACAAATGATAGCTTGTTTTGCTCCTGCTGTATCTCCCGGTGACCTGTTGGGACCAGGATCAGTGTACCCACTCATGCCAACAGCTATGCAATGTTAGCTTCAGTATTCTGGGATACAAGAGTCCATTTACTGGGGGCAGAGTTGTATTCAGACAAATTCATCACATATAAGGAATATGAAAGACAAAAATGCATTTAACATACGTGTTACTGACCATCATGGTTCATCCACGCAACACACTATAGTGTGCTTCCCTTTGTCATTGGTAGAGTACTAGTGATTGTGATTTGGGTTTTCTGTTCAGCATTGTGAGAAAATATTCTTCATATGGCACTCATATGCCAGGGACAGAGCCATGTTCAGAGTTTGATGGCTGGTTTCTGGCAAATGGGATACATATAGCTTTAGCATCTGAGAAATGTAACCAGAGTCAACCAGTGTGTGTAGCTGGCTCTTACAAGCTTTAATTAAATTAATTAATTAAATTAATTAATTAAATGCCATTTCTGACCTCTAGCTGTTCTTAACACTATAGCAGCACAGTCTCCTTTTACTTGTCTTTACATGTACATGTCACTGTATCTGTGGGAAAGCTCTCAGGGACATTATTGGATCCCAGACTATGTTAGTACCATGCTTTTTCTTCTCTATTTCTGTGTGCGCATGCGTGCACCTGCGTAAGTCTAAATGTGCATACATGTGAGCGTGCATCCTTGTGTAGTTGTGTGTATACATCTTTGCATGTGTGTGGGTAAATGTGTGTGTGTGGAGGTGTGTGTGCATGGGGGTGCATATGCATACAGAGGTCCAAGGTTGATATTAGAAATTATCTTTACTATCTATCTCCTTTATTTAATTAAGCAGACTTCCTCTGTCAAACCCAGAAGTTGTCCATATGGTTAGTTTCACTCACTTGCTTTCTCTGTGGATTATCTGCCTCTTCTTCATGAGGCTAGGATTATTAACAGGCTGCTGTTGCTGCCCATCATTTATTGGGTTCTAGAGATCTTGACGCCAGTCCTCAGGTATGTGCTATAAATGCTTCCATTATTGAGCCATCTACCCAACTCCTAAATGATACACTTTGGTGGCAATTTCTACCTTCATGACTTACTCAGCAGTGTCCAGCTATACCAGTCACTGATTGTCCCCAGGCATCTTGTCATAGATATATCAGACTTAGCTACTTGGCCTTCTAGGAACTAGCTAACAGCTGGAGGTATAGAACCAGGGTTGCAGGGAACCCTACTGGGTTAGCCACTGCAGACCCATAGCCAGAGTTGCAACTAAGACCTGTACATTGACTAACATATTCATTATATTGTAGGTACCAAGATACTGTGTCACAGGCTAGGAACACCCACCATCCCATGTTTCTTTGTCTCTCTGAGTCACAGAATGAGGCAGGACAGAGACTTTGATTGACACATTGTGGTGGTGGCACTGTGCTGGGTTAGATAGACCTAACAGAGGTATTCCGTTTGCAGGGAGATTACAGCCATGCTTGCTGGGGCCAGACTGCCTCTATGTGCCACAGCTATTGTTTATGAAAGAGATTTGATGCTTCATTAGAGAAAAATTGTGTACAGAACCCTGGCGGAGATATCTTAACAGCCTTCTGATTAAAGGTGCAAACAAGGCAAGTGCCAGATGAGCTGCATCTCTTCGAAGAAGGCTCTACAGAGACCACATGACTATTTTTTTTTCTCTCTCTCCTTCATCCTTATATGGCACCATACATTTGTTACTTAGAAAACATGAGAAAGGGCCTGGGTGATGTAGCAAAGGAGGTGTAGAAAGCAGGGTAAAATCTGAAGCTGTGTATCTGTCTAGTGGCCTGGGAGGATATGGTGAGGTTTCTTTATAGAGTGTATTTGACTCTCAGTCTGGAGCACACAGTGTTTTGCCTCACAATGCTCGGCCTTGCTGGTGTGTGAAAATGCTCGACAAGAAGCCCATAGAATATTAGCTGGCCCTGGAAATGTCAAGGCCACCATGCACACAAATAGTTACCACTCTTTCTCTTTGACTTCAGGACTTTATTAACACTGACATAATGTGACCTAAAAATTTCATAAAACCATACCTCAAAAGCTGTTGCTTATCGTCCTGGTCTCTGTATATGGTCATGAGGAGGTGGGTTAGTTCCCTCCTGGGTAAGGTGATTGCCCTGAACCTGGGCGAGTAGGACTGAAAACCTTTGTCTATGGACAAAGAAGAAAACTCACTATACATTGATCAAAGTGATGTTTGAAGATGTCAATCAAGGGCTGGGGCATAGTTCAGTCAGTAAAATGCTTGCTTAGTAAGTGTGAAGGATCTGTTCTCTGATCCCATGTGAAGAAACTAGATGTGGTGGTATGAGATTATGATCTCAGCCCTGGGGAGGTGGAGACAGAAGGGTCCCTGGGGCTCAGTAGCCAGTCAGTAAAGTCCAGCCCAAGAGAAGAATCTTTTTCATGGGAGGTGAATGGCATTCCTGAGGATGACACCTGAGGTAATCTGGTATACACAGACACACATATGAAAAGTGTCAGAGTTGGCCTGGTAGACCAGGCCTATAATCATAGCTGCTAAGGAGGTTGAGGCAGGAAGACCACAAGTTTAGCACCTGCGTGGAATGCGGAGTCTGTTCAAGGTGATCAGCATAATGAGGGCCTGTTTCAGAGAAAATTAAAAGGCTAGGATTAAAACTCAGGAATAAAGTGATTACCTAATATCCACAAGACTATAATATTAGAAGTCCAAAAAGACCAAAAACGTCAATCAAGTCAATGGTAAACTCCTGATGCCCTGCCATATTTTAACCCTGCTCTAGTACCCCACTTCATTAACACACTGCTTAGCTTCTATTGCCTGTGCCCTCCCCCATGTTGGCTGCCTTGCAGGTCAGCTCTGCCTGGGGACCAGGGGTCCTGCTCCACTGTAATGCTCAAGCCCTGGACTGCCTGCCGTATGTGAATTCCATTGTCTCAGATGTCTCAGATTTCAGACATCTGGGATGTCCCCTAGTCATGACACAACTTGTCCCACCCCACTGTGACCAGAGTACTGGTTTCCTGAATTCATATCCTTGTTGTCTGTAGTTCCAAGAAACTATTGCTTGCTTATTTGCTTTCTTCATCATCTGTCACATTTTCATTCAAGTGTCAGTATCAAAAGGTAGGGATCTGGTTGGATTTATTTAGTCCCTATAGAACTCAGGTTCCAGCTAGTAAAACCAGGCAGTTCCAGAGAGGGACTGTCAGTAGGGATCTGGGTACCCTTGCTTAGGAGGAGTAAAAACCCAAATAGGACACCATGTGTCTTATCAGGAGAAGGGCTGGAGCTCAAATTTCAGAAACAGGGGGTTGGGGGTGGGGGTGGGGTGGAATCTGGAAAAGACCCATTACTGCCAAAAAAGGGAGATAGGTGAACTGACTCCAGTTCTTCCCTTCCTTTTGGGGGCCATCTCCACTGACTGAACCAAAGTGAACAGTTGGCAAGAGTACCTCAGAATCAGCTCTGGTGGTTTAAACTCTCAAGTCAAGAGCCAGATAAGGTGATAGGGGACCAGTATGAGAAGAGTCTAATGACTGGAACGTCATCTCCAGCTTCACTCACAGTCACTGGAAAACAATAGTTCTGAGAAAGTAAGAGGTTTGATTTTTATTGTTCAAGACAGTGTCTCATATACACAGACTGACCTTTAACTCTCTATGGAGCCAAAGATGACCTTAAACTACTTCTATCCCTTGTGTGCTGGGATTATAGGCATGAACCACCACAGTTTTATGTGGTTCCAAAAGTCACATCCAGTGCCTTCTTGCATGGGTCAGGCAAGCACACTACCAACTCAGCTGCATTCTGACATCCTTAGTGAGCAACCACAGAATGGATGAAGACATGGGACACACCCGCGCTGAGTCAATTCCAGTGTCAGCCCTTACAAAGGACCCACTCCATCTCGACAGTGACACTCCAGACACAACCCCCTGCCCACAGGTTCTGAGTGCCTGGGTTCTGTAGTAACATGCTTTTGCCCTAGCCGGCTGTGAGCTTGTGTACCTCTTGGCTCTTCTTCCCCAAGGAGAGAGGAGTCTTATTTCTGGAAATACTGCTGTGTCATGAGCTCTTTCATCTGATCTCAGTGATGCTTTTATATGAGCAGTATTGTGTTCCTTAAGGGATTCCTTTGAAGACAGTTTTAAACTTGCATTCCTTGGTTCACTTTCAAAATTTGCAACGTTTGGGAATCTTCCAAGAGCCCAGGCTTTTATATCCTTGAAGTCAGGGTGTTAAGGGAGGAAGGCAACTGGGAATGAACCCCCATCCACATTCTTAGGCATTCTTATCTGGGGGGCTCCGAGATACTCAGTCCACATACAGGCTTCTGGACTTATCCATAAGGTGGAAATAAGAACACCGAGCCTTCAGTGTGAAATAATGAATGAAAATACCCAAGCAAAGCAAAAGCACATTAACACACTTGAAAGTAGTCATTCTTTTTCCCCAAATCACCAGGAAAGAGGTCGGGGCCCCACCCCCTAGGTACCAATAGTAGCTCACCCTGTTCTCTGCATGTATGGTGGCTCACTTTCTGCTGATGTTCCTTCGTGGATGCACTTGATTGGAGCAGAGGAGGCTGCTGACATTTTTTGACATAGCTCTTCCATCTGGTGACACTTTGCCCCTCTAAAGGAACAATTGTAGATTTTCCCATGAATTTTCCCATAAGGCTTGTCTGCATTAAAAAAAAAAAACTGTTCAATGTCATTTATAGAGAATGCACTTTTACTTTTTCTCTTCACCTCCTTATACTATGGTAGGTATATTGGGTACCCACGCAGGGAGCTTTACATATAAGGGTTGACCATTGAGAAGTGATGGTTTTACCTGGTTAAATGTTAGGTTTCACTGGTGCTCTATCAAAGCTTTGTAAGTACCATTTATTATAGGGAATCTCAGCAGGTTAGAACCCAGGGACTTCAATGGAAACCTCTAATGGCACAATGACACCAGCCTGTAATTAAAGCATTTCTTGGGAAGTAACTCAGTGGAGTTATAGAAGTGAAGGTAACAGCTTGTGGGACTGGAGGTAAAAATCAGGAGCAATGAATGTGATTGAAAGGCAAGAGGAATGTTCCTGGCTGGAGTGGTGTGTGTGTGTGTGTGTGTGTGTGTGTGTGTACTCGAATGCACATGCATGTACATGTGCATGCATGTGTGCGCATGCTCAGATGAGTGTCCCTGGGCTTTTGTCTACATTGTTAATATGACAGTAGGGTAGGTGAAGGACTCCTTTTGAAGAATGCCGTGTGTCTGACAGATATGCTATGCATTGAATCTCTCAACCTGGACAGCCTCGGAAGACACTGGTGAGAAAAGTGCTGCCTACACCTTTCAAGTCAGTTAAACTCTCCCCTGCAGATCCCAGGACCACGTTCAATCAAGCTTAGGATGGCACCCCTTCTCGGTCTTTCAAAAGGACTGGCTGAGTATCTTTGTTCCCTGCATCTTCAAAGGCAGAGCCATTGAGCCATTCTTCAGAGGCACCAACAGAGCCACCGGAAAGTGGAATTTCCCACAAGACCACAGTCTCATCAGGCTTCACTCATGACCTTAGTCCTTGCAGTTTTGAAGGACAAATTTGTCCTATTTAGAGAGTTGGTGGAAAATAGCCGACTCTCAACTGTGGGACTTTGCCCTTGAATAACTGCATTGGGATAAATGTATAGGAAGATGTAACTTTCTTTTAGAGGCCCCTTTCCATATGCACAGACACTAAGTTTCAAGGGCAGTGGTTGTCTGGCAGGAGGGTGGGTAGCACAGACGTTGGGCTGTTTGTCCTTGGGTAGGGAGGTACAAACTAATCTGACCTCTTGTGGCCCCACTACCACACCTCTGCCCTCCTCCATGCCCTTTGCATCTTAAAACCACTTTAATATGTCATTGCATCTAACCCTTTCCCTTGGCTGCATTCCTTTAAAATCCTGACTATCTCAACCATAGTGTTCTAAATGTTAAGTAATTTTTAAAAAACCAACAAGAGCAGATAGCTCATTTATGGGCCTTTTAAGTGTTTTTATTTTTATTTTTTTAAATTGTTAAGCAGTCAAGAAGTCAAGAATGGCTTGTGGGATTTTTCTGTGTTTTTTTTTTTCTTTTTTCTTTTTTTTTGGGGGGGGGGGCTTGTTTGTTTGTTTAGTAAGCCAGTTTGTATCATTAGCACATCTGTGTGTGCCCATGGCCTCCACCATGGTCAGCATATAATTGTTGACTGCTCCATTTACCTACCAGTCTCTAACCTCTGGCAACCATACACCACTATAGTTTTGTCTTTTAGAGAATTTCAGTAGAATGTTGTTGCACACCTGTAGTACTGGCACCCGGGGTCTTGGAATTGTGGCTTTGAGGGCATCTTGGTGACATAATGATAGTTAATAGTTGTTCAATAAATGAACAAGTAGAAACTCCAAAGGTCAAATTACTATAGGTCACAATATGTGACCCTTTGAGGCTAGCTTCTTTTATGGGTGTTTGTATTTTGGGTTCTAAAATCCATGCTGAAGAGAATCAGTAAAATTCATCCACCTGATGGCAGAAATTGAAAAAGATGTACTAGAATACTTGTTGGGCACAGTGGGCATGGGGGAATTAAGGGAGTGGGAGAAAACCCAAGTCCCACCAGAGTTCCAGTGCTCTGGGCAGGCAGATTCCGGAGTACTGCCAGCCATAGGCTTTCCACACAGTCCCAAGTGGGTGTCTGTCTGTGGGAAGCTATGGACCCAGGCCGCTGGGGGTGGACAAGGGGCAGTTCGAGGTCTCTGGGCCTCATGGAGACCAGAGATAACAGGTTTTCAGTCTTAGACCTCCCAGACACTGCTGGACAAAATGAGGGTCCCAGGGGTGACTCAGTCATCCCCAGGAATGAAGGGAAGAGAGGGCAGGGAGAGGGGGGCACTGGGTGGTTCCCATGTGGGCGAGAGTCCTTGGTCTGATCTGTGGCTGGAGTGCAGGAAGCCTATCCCATTGTTAAAGTATGGCAGACCTTGATAAACAGAGACAGTCTATGGTTTTAGAGCTTTATTGTAGAAAGGCAGAGAAAAAGAAAGAAGGTGGAAAGAAAGAGAGAGGCCAACTATGGCCTCATGAAGAGAGAGGGGAAGGGAGAGAGAGAAGGAGGGCTAGAGAGGAGAGTAAGAAAAGTGAGAGCTTAAAGAGCAAGGAGGAGCCAAGCAGCCCCTTTTACAGTGGGCTGGACTACCTTGCTGTTGCCAGGTAACTGTAGGGAGGAGCATACCTGGCTATAGTCAGGTAACTGTGGGGGTGGAGTCTAGCCAGAATGCCAGAAGCTTGGGGCTTTATCTGCATGACTTATAGTCACGGAATTATGGAGTTGGAGGCTCTTTGGTGTCAGGCACCTGACACTGGGAACGTGGCTCACTGTTCTGTCCCTTGTAAAGTTTCCTACTGGGTCACCAGAGCAAGCCTCATTCAACCAAACCAGGCTGCCTTTCATGGCCCCACAAATACTCATGTTGGGTCATGTGTTTTATTATGAAGGAAAATGTTTATGTGAAATGTGGTTTAGGGATTCTATGTAAAGTTCCTTCTATTTATACTTTCAAACTGTGTCTGCTAGTTCTGTTCCATGTCAAAATAGCATCCATTAAACCATAACAGAAGGAGCCTTGGTAATCCTCTAGATCAGGCCTTGGTTAGATTTGCTGTTTCTACATTTGGAACAGTAGACATCCTTTGGGGGGGGGGGTGTGTATTGGGTCATTGTTTGTTCCTTTTGCTCAAGCTTGGGAGAGTTTGGATGGTGTCTTAAATGACAACTTTCCTCCCTCCATGACTTGACTCTTAGATCTTCCTTTATTTTTGTCCCAGCTACTGACACCTAGTGGTCCCTGGTAACTTTGCCACTGCCCAATCTTTTACCTGAGTACAGTTGGCAGAGGATGTGTGCGCACAGGGAGGCCAGCTGGGGTTCCAGATGTCTGTTGATAATCAGCATTTGGAACTCCGTGATGCTTGCTGAAACCTGGACATCCTCTCACACTTTCAGGGCATCTCAGCCTTTGGGAGAATAGAGCTATCTGCATTAGAATAGGAGACAGATTGGCTCAAGGTGGAAACAGACCTGTTTCAGTGAGCTTCGCCTGCCACAGAGGTAATTGGGAGAACAGATCTGGGGATCTCTGTCTGACAGCCACCAGAAGACCTCCCAGGGAGCTGAAAGAGAGAAATCTGTCACCTCATTCCCTGCTGCTTCAGGTTTAGGGCTGTCACTGCTGCCAAGCATGGATTTGGTCCCCTCCCCTACTCCCTACACCCCCCCCCCAAAAAAAAGAACGGGTAACTTGTTCTTTCTCAAAGGAGAGAGGAGTCATTGACTCCAAGGCCATGTCCGGGAATAGAGACATGTCACTTCATCTTTGAGTAACAGCAATCATCCTCTACTCATTTTTGAGACACAAACTCAAATGTGTTATGAAACTGTATTTCTTTGCCTCTCTAGAAAGCTTGTACAGTCAGAATAGCCCTTTGTTTAAAGCCTCAGATTTTCTTTTGTTGGTTAGTCAATGCTCTACAACAAGTAGTTGTTCCAAGACACTCTTTTAATTGTGCATGTACACACACACACACACACACACACACTCATAAACATCTGTGATATTGTGTATATATACATATGTGTGTGCGTGTGTGTGTGTGTGTGTGTGTGTGTGTGTGTGTGTGTGTGTAAGCCAGAGGTTTATGTCACGTGTCTTCTTCAGTCACTCTCTGTCTTAATCTTTGAGACGGAGTCTCTTCACTGTACCTGGAACTCACCGATTCGGCTCAACGGGCTGACCAGTGAGTTCTGGAGATACCCCTATCTCTAACTGCCATGCCTGGCTCTTATGTTGCTTCTGGGGACTTGAATTCAGGGCTTCATGCTTCTGTGGCAAGCACTTTATCAACTGAACCATATTTTCTTCCCCATGAAGTCCTATTGAGTATCACTAGATTCTGAGGAGTGCAGTTGTTGGGGAGCATTTCTAGATACTCTTTCAAGATAATCTGCTTGCCTGATATGACTGGGTGAGTCTTGGCTCCATTGCCAACCTTCCTGAGCCCTGGCCTCCCTGATCTGTTAAATGGGAATGGCAATCATATGTCTCTCATTTGACTTACTATAAGATCAAATGAGTCAACAAATGTACATCAGGCAACGAGCCAATACCAGACCTTTCTTAGAAGCTAACTTGGGAGACTGCAGATTTGGCCACAACTGTGATGTCCTGTTCAAGTTGAGAACTGATGGCCATCAGAGGATCTCTGTGGGGTAAAAAGTGAGGTCTGTGAAAGCTAAGCGATGTGCCTAGAGGCCTCTAGGCCTAGAGTGCTCTCTCTATTCCTTACCTGTTTCTTCACACTGCAGAGCAGGGTGGTTAGCTTCATGGACCATCTTCTTTTGGATACTCTGTTGACTGGAAATCTCGATTAACTTGAACTCTCCGCCTTGCCCAGACAACAGTAATTAAATGTTTGATCAACACAGCCACAGATTGCTAGAGAGAGACATTGCTTGTTTTTAGATGGAGTTTGTGTGTTGACCATATTTCTGCTGTGTTCATTTATCTGCATGATACCCCTGTCTTCAGAAGAGGCATTCTCTTAACTAGACCACATGTTTTTCAGGAGCTATCCATTTCCCGGCGGGGAGTGATAACGGATTTCTTTGTTACTTGGTCACTGGCCAGTTCATCCATGCCATTTTGTTTTCCCCTGTTGGGCCTTTCTGTCAAATTGTCCCTGTGACTAATAACCTGGCTTAGTGGTGACAAGTTCGTTAATAGAGAGCTGAAGATAAGGCAGTGGTGACTCCCTTTGCTTTGAGAGCTTGCCGCCCACACAATGAGTGATCCAAGGACCTGTTATCCATTTGAGCCAACACATGTGAGGTGCCAGGAGATGAGAGGATTGAGAGCCTCCTCCTTCTGTATGTGTGCTGGGCTCTGTGCCCCCACCCCAGGAAACCTCTGGCTCCTTGCACACTATCCTCTTGTGGACTCTGTCTAGGAAAAAAATGTGATTCAGTAATATATCTTTGTGTATGCTCAGAGAATGTTTTGAGTTCTGCCTTTTGCTCAGTCCGCAGGCCAGATAAGGATTTCCATTTGTCCACAAGAATACACTGTTGTCCAACTGAGCATCTGAAATTGGTTTCTCCTGTCACCTATCGCCTTCCTGGACTAGGCATTGTCACCTGCTTTTGCTAGGGCAGATATGACAGGTAGGGGAGGTGGGATTCAGTTAGAGCCAGTACCTCTGTGGATAGGTAGCCTATGCTGACGTGGCACAAAACTCCAGTAATATATTCTTGGGGTATATACCACCTTCTTCTTCTTCTTCTTCTTCTTCTTCTTCTTCTTCTTCTTCTTCTTCTTCTTCTTCTTCTTCTTCTTCTTCTTCTTCTTCTTCTTCTTCTTCTA